>NW_008593984.1:41775-62297 GCF_000691845.1 Merops nubicus | reverse complement strand
GCACCAGAAATATTTTCAAGCCTGCAGGAAAGCAAGAAATATCCACAAATACTGAAATAATGAGTAAAAAAGGCAGTTGCATAAAAAAAAAAAACCAAACTTACATTTAAATTATCATCCTCTTAAGTAGTAATTCAGCAATGGTCTGGGCAAGCAGCTTCATCGAAGATGAGCCCAGTCTGCTGCCTCTGACACCATCAGAGCGCAAGGCACAAATGTTAAGGATTTTACATGCATGTGGTTGTTTATCAAAGAATTATTGCACAAAAACAGGGGGTTTATGTTTGTCTCCTAGTTCCTCTGTATTTCAAGTCTTTTAGTTTTCAGATTTCAGTCAGCTGATGCACAAGCCCACTGCACTTTGTAGGAGACTTTCCCTTTGCTTGCAAGTATCCTGTAGTGTAGTTCTAGCATGATTGCCAGAAGAAGTCCATAGGGTATATCCTGTGAATTCTCCACCCTGAGAAAACCTGTGAGCTTGATAAAGATTTAACTAACATAAGTCAAATAGTAGTATCAGCAGACTTGTAACTCTGGATGTTGAGTAGTCTTAGGCTGGAGATCTGCAGTTACAGACACAAGTCATTCTTATCATGAGTCTGAAGTCTTCCTAAGACTGACCCTACGAGCCGGGTGATCCATCGCCAGCATGCTGAAGGGGAGCAATTCCAGCACTGCATGTAACAGCTGCCACAAAGTGTTTGGACTGGGTTTCTAACTCACAACCAGCTTGGGATCTGGAAGGATCTTGTCCTTTTAGAATATTATATATAAGAATTTGAGAAAATAACACTGCAGGAAAAAACCTGCTGTACTGGAAAGCTGCCGTAGCATTCAAGTAGATAATTTCAATGAGAACGAAGACCTACACCCTTAACAGCATCTCTGACCAGGGGATGCAATCACATAAATGGCCAGAAAAATTTGTGTGTCAGGTGGATATGACCTTATCCATACTTCAGAACACTATAGATATGCTTGTCCCCCATCCTTCAAATTTTAGGCTACGAGAAATACGTATTCATCCAAACTAGCTACTTTAGTAACTTGGCTTTGCCTTGTGAATAGGATGAGGCATAAATTGTGCATTGAGGTCAGGAGGAAAGTCCTTCTCCCATCATTTGATCAAGAGCAGGCATCCCCCTGGGGAAGAAAAGGAACTCTTCTCATTCCATCAAGAATCACATCTTGCAATAAAAACACAGCAAGAAGGTCACCTGCTACCTGAAGCTACTGATGCAATGTGACAAGGGACCTAAAGCTATCTACAGGTGCCTCACAGGACAGGCAGAACTGAGGATTTAAAAGTTACAACTTATTATTACTGTATGGGATGAACAAAGAAAGCAAAATAATTAAGGGTAAATAATTTTTATTCACAGTTGTTCTTGGTGTGAGAGATGTCAGATGCACGGCTGCATTGCAGTGACACAGTAAGAGAGGGCACATTCAGGTGCGTGGCCTCCAGCTTCCCCCTGCAGCAGATACCACCCTAGAGCTGTGTCTGTGGAGGATTTAGTTTTTACATGGCAGCATTTCCACTGCTTTAAGCTTGTATAACATTAAATGGGAAAAGAGCACTACCTAAGGGCTAAGGCAATAGTCTGGACACCTGGTTTGACTCCTGCTCTGCAGAACTGGTCTTACTCTGACTTTCCTATGAAAGATGGGAAAAACAGCACTTTGCTACCTCGCTGTGGATGCAGTTTAAAGGTGTCCAAATGTTTAGTCCACAAGGCTAGATACAGCTGTAAGTAAATCTTTTTCAGATCAAAATGAATTAATACCCTGTAAGGTTAATTATTTTAAACTGTTTATCAATCTCATTCAGATCTGAAGTTTCACTGAAGTTTTTCATGCAAAGACTGTATTCCGTTTTCTGGCCAGCTGTATAATTCCCATTAATCACTCTCTCCAGTAAACAGGTTTCTGTACTTCCCCTTGAATACAGTACAAGTGCAGGATCAATATTGCTTATGAGACACTCAGACACTACATTAAGAACAGCGTTATAAGTACCTAACTAGAACATAAAGTGCTTTCCACTTCAGCCATGCAAAAGTAAACCCTTGAATCTGCAACAGCTCTATTAGCCTATTAGTCACTAGGTCCACTTTAGAAATTCTCCTAAAACAGTAACACGGAAGCTGCAAGGAAAACCATGTCGACTCCATTTGAAGTTTCTCTTAAATGCATCCTCAATTGCAAAATATTTTTCCATTATCAATTACAATTAAACACACGCTGCTGAAAGACTCCGTTTGGTGTGACTGGCAGAAGTTTGTTCATGATGCAATTGTGACACCAAGCCACCTGTAAACGGACTGAGGTTGGCTGTGATGACAAGCACATAACCACACACTCCTCTGCAGCGGTGAAATCATGTAGAATCACACAAATAAAACCAGAGGTCGTGCAGCCTTTGCCTTTTCAAGGGCACTCGACAAGTGTGCACCATTACACCTATCTCTAGAGCTTCAAAATCAGGCAGAGGAGCTAAATAGAGAATAACAAAAGCTTAAGGCAATTCCATGTGATCAGGCTTCTCTATAAGTATTCAGAGCACATTCAGACTTCTAGTAAGAGCTCCACCTGCACATTTTTCACTTTACTTACAGATGATACTAAAGGCAAGATGAATTGTCTTCACGCTACTAATTCACACGTTCATGTCTCCTTTCTCTATAGCATGTAGTCTTCCACAGGGAGCATATTTTACCATTTGTGGAAGTCAATGAGGTCAAGATCCCAACCTTTCCATTTTTAAATGCTGTTTCTCCATGGTACTCTATACAAAGTGTACTTGGCATTAAGGATTGCATTCCAGGAGACTTCTTTTCTAAACACACAGATCGCTTGATTTCTCTACTGCCTGAAATGAGTAGTAGGATGGGTCTCATGACCTTTAAATTTTACTTTACAATGTGTTTAACTTGCTGCCTCACAGGTATAAACTCCCAATGGAAACAAGCAGGGCTGAGTACTGAACACACCCATGATTGTGTTTGCAATCATTTTCAAAAAGGTGGAAACAGGTTTCAGTAGAGTATGGGTCCAGTTCAAAGCAGTAGGAAGTAAAGCCTGAGCCTACCAATGCCCACTTCATGTGGAGCTTGGCTGGGGTGCAGAAGGATGCCCCCGGCAATGTACTGCTGCCAGGCTCCAGGAGCAGTGGTGGGAACAGCTACTCCAGAGACTGCAAATTCTGCATGGCAAACACGAGTGAAAAGCATAAATCACAGAATCCCAGCAGGGTAGATGTTGGAAGGGACCTTTGGATATCAATTCATCCAAGCTCCCTGCTCCAGCAGGGTCACCTAGACCAGGTTCCCTCCGGGACTGCTGTTCTACCACCATGCTAGAAAAGCTCCTGGGACCCCGTGGGCCAGCCCAAGGCCTCCTGCCTGTGCCACAGCAGAGATCTCTGCACAGTCTGGTCCCTGACGTTGACACACACCCACCAGCTCTTGCTCCTCTCAGTGGAAACATGGTCACATCATCTGGGTTTGGGGTAAGTTTTGATCTCTACACCTCCTCCTGCCTCTCACACACAGCATTTGAAATGACCTTTTGTTTTGCTATATGCATAAACACTGGCTGTGAGAACAAGTCTCCCCACTCACTTTGCCACCAAAAGGTAGGACAACTTAAGGTGCCTCCTACAGCCCCTCTGGAATCTGGTCTGGATGCTGCCAAAACACCACTGCCAGAGAGGACTTACTCATGGAAAACACTCATGATACTTTTGAGAAGGAAACAGATGTAATCTGGTACTCTGTAAAACATGCAGGGAGCTGCCTCTTCCAAGCTAGAAGACTCTTGGGCCCACCTCCACTTCTGTGTCAGATGAATTGAACCAAGTGCTACACCATAACATGTGTCAGAAAAAAAATGCAAACAGGCATTCTGAAATTTACTTCCCCAAGGTTTACTTTGCCAAGAATTGCTGCTTTGTTCTTCCTTACAGGGGGGCTTGTGGAATAAAAAGGAAAATGATCAAATGACCTTTCCTGTCTCCCTCATATCCAGATACAAACAGGTCAAAAATAATAAAAAAAACCCCACCCTTCACAGCTCTCAAGGATGCATTGGCAGGAGAAAGGGGAAAAAGTCCTCACTGCAGTATAAACTCTTTGCCCAGCAGCTGATTATAACTGATTTGTGTAAGAGAAAATCTGGAGTTTAATCTAATTTCTGTGAGTTTAGAAGCTGCCTGTGTCTGACCTGCTTGCATCATATAAATATTTAAAGTTTTTCTGCCTTTGAGCAATCACTTGCTGTTTACAAACAGCAACACCAGAATGGCAACAGGCTTGCTTTTAATTTAGATACATAAATTAAAATGACAGATTGTATTTTAAACAAAAATCCTTTTCACCTATCCAGCAACAGGGTCAATGGGAGGCCAAGCTCAGACTGTAACTCATGGGATGTCACTGAAAGCAGCAGGCAGTGTGAGCACATTACACACTGGAGAATGAAATGTCTGATGGCTTTCTTGAGTCTGGGCAAATATGACATCTAGAAATAGCAGTACTAATACAGTAACAGTACAAAAATACTAATAATATTAAGAAGTGACTTGTCATACAGTGAAAGCCCAGACAAGTGTGGTAGCTCAGAACTTATGGAGACAGCTACCCAAGGAGACCAGCTGGAAGTCTGACTGTGAACTTTTGCCCCATCAGACAATGCAGAATAATTCCATCCCCAACTGCAACGATGGAGGTGCCAACATCTCGCTCCTTTTTCTGCACTCATCAATAAAAACATTCAATGAGAAGTGCTCCACTTAGGGTAACTGTATATACTTAATGAAACTGGACACGAGGGACAAAAAACTGTCTTGCAACTCTAGTCTGAAGCTGTTATCAGATTCTTGATTTTAGTTGATACTAATGATACATCATGTTATTGAGACTGATCAAGTCTCGTTAATGGGACTAAATCTACTAAATTCACTGGGCTTTGGCATTCTGCCCTGTATAAGCAAAAGGATTCCCACCAGCTTGCCACTGAAGTACATTTTTAATACGAGGGACAAACTCTCCTGAACATACACACATATTCTCATTCAACTGACACAGGTTAAGTTAAGGCAGCAGGGGCAAAGACATGGCCATGCTGCTTAAGAAAAGTTTTTTACTTCCATCTATGTGTTACATTTTACTTCACCATCTGAGCAGTGGAACACAGAGCCCATCATTTCCCCCAGTGCAGAAGATGAAGTAAGTTTAAAAGATGGACTTCACTGTTACCTCCTACAGTGAACACAGTCGTGTCAAAAGGGTTTGGTCCAGCCTCTGCCCACAGTACCCATCATAAGATGCCACCCAATTCTTTACTTACTGCAACATTTATTATCAACTGTGGCACATTCCCAGCAGGTCAAATCACTGTAGCAGACAGGTCCAAATGAGGTTCCACTACAGCCCCACTGTTTCTCAGCAACAATCAACTGGGAATGACTCAAGGGTGGATCAGAGACAGGGAACAGGAATGAGACACTCCCTCCTATCCAGATCTGGAGAGCTGATGGGACAAGGAAATGGAAGTTTTCTTTGGAATAAGACATTTTCTCCTTACTCAGCCGTAAGATGACACTGTGACACTTAATAGCTCCTGCGAGAGATAATAGTAAAAACATCAGGGGCAAACACCAAGATTGTTTTTCTGACTGGAATGTAATTATTTATCACTAATGGCACATTAATACAGTTTTCTGAATTTGCAGTTTAACATGCAGGGAGTCCCTCACATTATCCTTAAATGTTGCTTTTACGAGGACCCCAACAGCTTAAAAATTCTAGGTCCCATTTTTCCCCACGTTACACTCACACAGAAGTGGAACACCACATGCAAATCAGGCCAACAAGCTGAACACCAGTGCATGAATACTGCCAGGCTCTCCCTCCTCCGCAAGCTCATGCTGTAAAAGCCCCTCTCTAAAGCTCCATCTCTACCCAGATGTCACTTGGGGTGGTGGCACTCGAGTTCTTGCCAGCTGATTAGTCACAGGTAGGAGATAAGCTCTGCCCCTGTAAATGCTTTCCCACCTATTGCGCTAAGTTACAGTTAGATGATTAAACCAGACAATATTAATAATCCATTAATACTTAAAAGCTAATTGACTTGTCATTATTTATTCCATTTTACATTCTCTCTTTTTCTCAATGTGCCTCAGGTTAATTAAGGAAGTCTTTCTGTAGAAGACATGTGTGGTCGTAACAGTCCATGTAGTTTCCTTTCCTTTCCAGGCAGGATCTAGGATATCTCCAAGGCTTGGTGTTATGTCTCTTTTCTCCACATGCCCTCTGCCTTCTTTTCTTCCTGAATTAAAGTCTAGTTTTTCTCATCACTACGAGATTTGCCTTTATAGTAACATCACCATCTTGGTGTTTCTATCTAGGTGTCAGGCACTGTTGCACCTTTCTGCTGCTTGGCTACTTAGTCTTCTGGTTTTCATATTTGATCACCTGATTTCTCCAAAATGCAATGCTTCAGACATGGACTCAATGTCAAGTGCTGAATTTCAGAGCATTTCTTAAATTTCTGGATGTTATCTTCTGCACCAAAGCACTTGCAACCCTTCCAGCATTATCCACAAATGTTACCAGATAATCTTTGTTCCATTCTTATGTCACCAGTGAAAATATTAACTACAGCTAGGCTGAGGACAGCACTCTCTTGAAATTTCCTCCTGCTAAGCAAGTCCACTGCTACCAAACCTTTGGACAGTTTTCAGCTGGGTCTGGACTCAGCTAATGATGATTTCACCTAGACCATGCTGCCTTGGTTTGTGTATGAGAACGTCATGGGGGAATGTGTTATGAGTATGATTCATATCAGATACAGCACAACCCTGCTCTAGAAGGTCAGCTGCTCTGTCAAAAGAAGAAAATTTCACTGTCTGAATGCAAATGTTTTGACAAATCTGTGGTTTGAGCAATCTGGGATACACAGCAAAGAAACAAGATGCAAAAATCTCCACAGATTTCTATGCCTCTCTTCTTCTGGATCATTGCCAAAACCTCTAGTTTTTCATACCCTCTCTCAATCCTTACTCACAGACTGTGAATCCTAAAAGTGTGTAAGCACTGGTACTTTATACTGCCTAGAGAGAGACACTCTGGAGCATCTTAAGAAGCCAAGATGTGATGACTTAGGGCACTGGTAATAAGTTTAGACAACAGTAGGAGACTAGCAGAGTCAAAGCCTTCTGAAGTTTAATTTTGCAGGGAAGCAGCAGCCAGGTACTTCACCTTTAAATGGTGTTAAAGCCCACAGTTGATCAGTGAGATGCTTTATGCTGTGCCTAGTTTGTCTCATTTGCACACAACAGCTTTTGGCAGACATGTCAATAAATCAGTGTTTTGAAACAGAGTGAGGAAATTTAAGTAGCACCAGAAGCCAGTCAGATCCATACCCTTCCCAGCACAATGCAGGGCAGAGGTTCAGAGTGGAAGCAACAGCCTGGAGTGGGGTAGAGAGTTAGGCACAGGTTCAGCATGGTAAAACGGGCAGAGACATCTAATCAGTGACGTACCCATCCCAAAGGAGCTAACGAAGGAGATACAGCAACAGACAAAACAAGTCCTGTGGAGCTGTTTTAAGGAATAGCATCATGGAACAAACAATACAAGTTTGTTATGTTCTTGTTGAGGTCAAAGTCTATTTTACCATGAAAACTGAGCATGTGTTCTATCAAGATCACTGCATGCTCTACTTTCCAGACAGTTTGTAGCTATCACTGGATTTGGCCCACCGTGGGAAAAGCACAGAAGGGCTCAGTCTAGTACAGCTCAGCTACTCAGAGCACTGAAGCATTTGTAACAATGCTTCAAGTTACCAGGCATTCAAATTCCTGCAGACACTGTGTTTCTGTGTCTGGAGAACAGCAGGATTTAATCTGCCAGTTGAGGATTTCTATAGTAATAATGAAAAAAAAATTCTGTTGAGAGATGAGGGCAATAGGACAACAAAAGGCCTGGAGTGAGCCAACTTCTCTTGGCAGTTGAAAATTTGGAATTATGATGGAAAGATATCAAAAACAGAACTCTCACATGCTCATGTGCAGGGGTTAGATCCTGTCCCTCACTCCCAAGAGAATGTGGGCTGTTTCCCACAGATATTCCACCATGGGATTTATATACCTGTGCAGTTGCCCTGCCACAGAACCACATCCAGTCTGTAGAGACACAGTAGAGACTGGTGTTTATACATGTGCTCCAGTACTGTAACCTTTAGGTACTCCTGTAAATGAGTTTTGGAAGATCAAAGATTTTAAATGAAAGCCTAAAAAAATGCACGCCTCTCACACACACATTGCCTTTGTGTATATATAGGACAGTAACATTCAAGACTTGCCCTGCTGGCAATACAAACATTGGGGTGTAAAGTAACATACAATATGCTGGAAATAAACATAAAAAAAAGTTTCTGAGCTCTTGCAAATGAAATCTTTTCAAACAGAAGTAGTATACACTTTAAAATATTACATCATTGTCATTTAATATCAGAGGGAAAAAGTCAGACTGGTTAGGATTTGGAATGTTCCGGGATTCTTTATTTCACATTAAACTCAGCATACCACTAGGTCAATAAGCCCCATTGACATCATCTTGCTGGTGAGAACATGTCATGTTTCATGGCTAGTTTTATACTAGATACCACGTATTAGTCATGGTAACCCACTTCCTCCCATTCTCTGCCTACTTACAATTATAATTGACTGCTTCTAGTCTATATTTAGGCCTCTGTATTTTTTCTTATAGTATTTACACTGGTTGTAAATGCTATGGATACAACAAAAGGTCTTCTCAGCATTTCAGCTGATTTCAAACTCTCTAAAGTTCTGAAGCTATGGACACACAAGCACAAATGCCAGAGGCACACACATGCAACAGGAACATCAGTATTTACACCAGAGAAGAAGATCAGCAAGATGAAAACAATTGCATCTTGTTCTGCAGTGGGGCATCTCCTCTTAACAGGGATTTATATGAAAAAATAAGCAGGAAATGAATTCCCCAAATAGTCGATATCAGGACACAGTCATTTCAAGTATGAAGGGAAGACTCAAAGGCAGAAATTTGGCTTGGGGTTTCAAGTCATGGAATTTTTGGCAAAATCTAGTGAGTATCTTTGGACCTGATTAAAAAAAAAAATAAAAAAAAACCCCACAGTTAAAAACCCTAGTAAAAAAAGATGCCAAAAACATAGTACTATGTGATGTAGAATACCTCAACGTTCTTGCAGAACGCCAGAACACAAGGATATGTTCACTCTTCTTTTTGTGTGTTCTCTTTCTGTATTTCCACAGAGATCTGAAGTATTTTCATACAGTGGTAGGGCTTCACCACGAGACAGAGGAGATCCTGCTGCTTATGGCAGAGCCAAAGGAAGGGGAAACAGGGGTTTGAAATTTCTCACAACAGGGAAAAACAGTTTCAACCTACTATTTGGGCAATCAATCCAAATACAAAACACCAAAAGGCAAACTGGTTTCAAGGGGACAGTTTAGGACAAGGAATTCCTGCATACCTTTTGCTCAAGAAGAGCATCTTGAAGCAAACACTCTGCCTGGCTGTGACCTGTGGGTTTCTGCAAGAACATCTGATTTATAAGGAAGTGGGGAAAGGAAGACGAGAAGAAAGGCATAAAATATGCACTTCAAGGTCTCCCTAGCTTCAAAACTTCCATGCTTCAGAGCACATTTCTTACTTCAGATTCCACAAGTTTGATCCAGAGATTTTCCCCCTTCACAGTCTTAAAAATGCTTTCCATATGTTTTACATTCTTCTGTTACATTTTCCGCCTATATAACCCATTGTCTATCCTATTTCTAGCCAGCCATTTTGCCTAACCAGCAGGACATTCTCTCTGATCCAATAATTAACTGGCCAGCATCAGGCTCAAAGTCCTCTGTTATCTGGAGTACTCCTATTACTACAAGTAATTTGCTAATAAACTCAAGGTAGCCCTGCAGATGCTGGTGTCCTTGCTTTTGCAATATTAATTGGTAAGAATCATATTCCACAACGCTCTAGGTTACAGCTGCCCCAAAACATATGTTTATAATTTCCTCCCGGGTTGAAACCCTTCCAGCATAAATTATTTTCTTGTGATCCCAATCTGTGTAAGTGTTCTGGTGCCCAGGACAGTCTGAAGTGTATTGAATTGCATTTGTTTCAATTTAGCAGTCCTCGTTGATTAATGGCTCTCAACTCATCCCCTCACACAATTTCCTCCAAGTACTCACCTAATCCATCTTCTGCTGCCAGTGTTAAATAAAAGCATCATCTTCCCTTTTTGAGGTGGAGAAGTTCCCACTTCCCAGAACTAACACAGTATTTCATACCTCTGTCTCCCAGCTGTCCTTATCCATGCCATTCACAGCCTAAGGAACTTCTGCTCCTAGATCACTCCTCTCCAGAGCTTTTCATCCTCTGTGCAGAACAGACACACAGAGGTCCTGACAGGGAAATAACTGGTTTACACTGGTTTTGTTACTAGTATCAGCACCAGCAGAGAACATCTCAGGCTCAGCAACAGCGCTGAACACCCTCTCCTCTGATGGACCCAGTGGTCAGGGAAAACCTATAATGGCCCTTGCCCATGTTCCCCCTCTGTGGTGTGGAGGCAGGCTGCCAAATTCTTCTTTCAGGCTAAACCATAAAGTGCTCCTCCTCCGATGTCTGTTCTAAGGAATCCCTGAGCACGTTCTCCCTCGCTAACACCGCGTGTGTAGGAACATAGCTCCAGATGCAGCACTGCTGCCACACAGGTCTTCACTCGAAGGCAGGCATTACTCAATAGCACTGGGGTGGATTTAAGATGGAAAAATCAGACACGGGCCAAAGAGCTACAGTTCAGATTAGTGATGCATGTGCCCCTAAAATGAGGAATTTCTGCAGTTCAGATGTAAAGATGTGATAAATAAGCCTGTAGAGTACTTATGAGCTCCCTCTTGAGGTCCCAGGCTTAAGCCTGGAGATGCCTCAGTCAGCTTGGAGAAGTCAGAACACCAACATGAGAGCAACATGTACCTTGCCAGGCTTTTTTACACTATTTTTTTTTCCTCAGCTCCTACTCAAGTACACTGAAGCACTGTACCCACAGAATCAATTTCTTAGTCTATCATTTAGGAACTGTTTTAAATGCTAAAAATCCCAAAGCAGCGCACCAGGACAGCTGTGAGCCTCCTCAGCTGCTGTGCCCAACACCCATCTCGTTCTGAGCAGTGCCTGGTGTTCTAGGTTGAGCCTGGGAACACACAATTACTCTCCACTGGCAATAAGGATGAGGATCAACTTGGCGACCTGCAGACTGGCATCTAAAGAGACCTGCAGAAACACTGGTCACGAGTCACCACCTCCTGCCAGGCCTTGCCTGTCCCACAGGGCCACGTGAGTGTGGTCCCCAGGACTTTCCAAGAGTGGAGACAACTCACAGCCCACAAACAATTCACAACCACCTCTCCAGACTCTGCCACCTCATTAAGTGCTTCTCTCCCAGCCAGGGAGAGCCTTGATTCAGGGGTAGGCTCCAGCCAGGTGCCACAGGCAGACAGTACCTTAAGAAAGATGCACAGGACTGCTGGTCTAGTCACTCAAAAGTACACCATGAAATATCACTACCTGAGGCATGAATCCAAAGTGCCCAGTCCACAGTTCCCCCTTTACTTCCTTAGACATCCTCCTGCACATCTTCCTTACAATCATACACTCTAGCTCCCACCATCAGCTGGACCTATCAGCACACACAGAATAATTTCAGATGTTAAGTTTGGGTATTTCCTCATCTACCCATCATCTCTGTACAGGTGTCTGTGGTAGATCTTTGCTAGACATCCTGCATGTCAGTCTTATCCTCACATTTACCAGTCCTACCCTTCAGCGCTCACCAGTTCAGCTGTACAGCTCCCACAGTTGCCTTCACGTCTCTCAGGCCAGCTGAGCCTTGGCTTCCACATTTCTACTGAAGGGAACAAGACTCTGCAGCTCTGTGCCTTCAAGAATGCCAGTTTATCTTGGCACAGCTTTTGCAGACAAACTGCTGACAGGGACACATGGCAATCACCGTGCTGGAGCAAGTTAGAACCCCAGCACCCTGCTATGGAGGTGTCTTCTAGAGTACAACTCTGCTGCTTCTATGCAGCTCATCATTCCCAGTAGCTTAACGGAGCAAGTTGCTCCTGCACAGCTCGTACTCATCAACCAAAAGCGATTTTATTAATCACCCTGCACAAATCCAGAAAGGAATGTGACAGTGAAGGAAACGACTCAGCACGTGCGTGACTTCACAGTCTGTTCATCCTGCTGTGCTCCTCAAACTTGACAGCCACTTACAGAACCTGCAACTCATTTTAAGTTTCTATTCTAGGAAACTTTCTAATATAGGAAAGCCAAGATAGAAGAGCATTCCCCTCCAAACAATAATGCCACAAGTGCTGAAAATGGAGTGCTTAAATAATTTTAAACCTTGTGCTTGGGTGGGGCTGAGGAGGGACGAAGCTTACCGTAGATTGCTTCACGTGTAGTTCCTCAGAGCATCAGTAGGTCGCAGCAGAGCGTCAAACACAACCTGCAGTAGGGGGTTACAGGGCAGGAGCACCGCAGGACACAGCCGTGACAGAACCTGCATGGACTCAGCACGGCCATACCGAGGCACCTGCGAGAATTTTGCCCAACGAACCAGAACGATAACAAGGCGGGCTTAAAATAACCACAGCCAGAGCTTGGTTTTTTCTTAGGATGCCAGTGTTGGCTTTTGAGCATGAACACCAGCTGGGGACATGGTGGAAGGACATCACTGATTTGGGCAAGTGATGCTTCCTTTCATTGCTGTGGTACCAACTCTGCAGTTTTGTTTGGATTAAGAAAAGGAGGTGCTGGGTTTAGATTCTTCTTTCCTTAGTGTACCAGGGGGAATCCAGCAATTCAGGAGGGAATGAAAATAAGAAAAATAAAAGCAATAGATTAATATGAGACAGTAGCTGTGGAAGACGCTGAACAACATAGATAAAAAGTAAATTTTGGCAATGAAAAGCCAACACAGTCTAGTACTCCAATAATAAAGCCACCATGCAGAATTGTTTCTCTCTCAATAACATATCTGGATATAAGAAAACACAGTACTTCAATCAAGGCTCCCAGCAGTTATTAGTGGGGTCTCTGTTCCCGTCAATTGTTCTTTTTCTCTAATTTGATTGTAAATAACTCCACAGCTGTGGCTGCTGCAACCAATTCCATCTCTGTAGGTTCCTATATTTAGATTGCACACAGGCATGCGCAAAAAGTAACAAAGCCATAAAGAGTCCTGCTTAGCCTTTAGCAAAACCATACAAAAGAGCTAATGAAGCTCGCTCTAACAAGCTTTGCTGAATGACCAGCTGTAAACCTTCATTTGTATTCCCTAGCAGGAATAACCGGGAAGCAGGAATACCCGGCGCCAAGGAAAACGCTGCTCTTCCTCTAAAGGTATCGAGCTCATCATGCCTCAACAGGCAGCAAAGGATTTCTTGAAAGCTGAAAGCAATGTCATTGCAAGAAGCGATCCTGTGCAACTGGTGGAAGGCAGATACTGCTCCACACAGAGAGATTTTAGGTGGCTAAAGCTACTGGTCTGTCTAGTTTAAGCCATCCAGCAGATACCTAGAAAAACCCCATAATCATGCTGGTACTGATAACAGGATCTTCGTTTTCACAATTGCTTCTCTACCTGCATTATATCCTTCTCTAAAGTCACCATCTCTGGGCTGCCATGTCAGCAATAATGCCAGTGGGCAGAAGAATTTCTGGTCACAAGGGAAAACAAAGACCTGGTGGCTCATGCTTCTCTGTTACCAAAGTACAGAGCCTCTGGCCAACATCATTTCAGAGGAACCTTGGCACATGCCCTGTCCCAATGAACAAATGGTATCCAGAGCAGCTGTTCAGGAGTTTACACAGCCGTGTTACCGCACCAACACCAGCCTGAAGGCAAGACCAACACAGACATGAGCTTCTGTAAGGAGCTTGTGGGTGAATTCTGCCTGTCCACTCCCAACACTGTCTCCTCCTCACAAAGCATGGGACCAGAGCAGAAGGAAGGAATTTAGGCAGAGGCTGGATAAACTAGAGAATGTAAAATCCAAAAAATAACATACTTCTCTAGAAGTTTCATCAGCTTCTATAGCAAAAAGGTCAATACTCACATCAAAGAGGCTTGGATCAGTGGTTGATCACCAGTAAAGCACCGCTAAAGGAAAAGCTTCCAACCAGGTAACCTACCAGGCAAACGTATCTGGAGGGAACTATCTAACCCTACTCCACTAAAACCAGAAAACACTTTTTTATCAGGTCTTCTGTGCTAATCACTAAGAGAACTAATATAGAGTTTTTGTTTCTGACAGCACCTTTTTCCTCTGCAAAATACAGGCTCCAAAACCAGAATTTCCCCCTTAAATAACAACCTGGTGGAGAAGGACATGGGAGAGGAAGGTGCAGATCCTGTCCTGTTTGGGTCAGTGTCCTGTGCATCAATTCATACAATTCCCCTTATTGTTTAGAGCCTTTAACTTGTATCTGTGACATGGCACTTGGCAGCGCAACATGATCAAGGGCAGATTAAATGCTCCATTTTCACAGAGAAACAGGAGTAAAAACTACTCTCTTCTGCAAAAGATTTTAGCTGGTGAAAGTCAGCAGGGGACACAAAATGGCTAGCAGGCATTCAAGAGGGAAATACCAGATCTTTGTTGAGTCATGGTCAAGCACATTGTGACACCAGAATTAGAAGTGCAATGTATTTTTGTAAAAGGAAGCTATATTATTAACAGCAGACTTTATAGAGCCTGTTGCTCCTGCTGGAACCATTTGATTTTGGGCAGGTAATTAAAATATTCACCGAGCCAAATCTACAAAGAGACAGAGATGTCAACAGGAAAACCAAGGCAGAAAAACTCCTTACAAAAAAAAAAAAAATAAAAAAATTAAAGGAGTTGGTTTCATTTCCATGCTAAATTAAAACAACATTTTGCCCTTTTTTTTTTTTTCCCCTCCAACCAAGGAGTTAGCCTGGCCAGGAGCCCCTCATCTGACATCTTTCACATTCTTGAAATTCAATAGCCACAAACGAGGTAAAGGAACAAGAAGAGCTGTATAAACTCAGTCTTGGTAGAGAACTCAGTTCTGGTTACCATAGCAGTATCCATGCTATTTTTCTGGATTTAAGTACGCAGAGAAGGCCCAGCTAGCTTCCCTTTTATTTTATATAGATCTTTCATAAAGCTATACTTATTAACATAATTTCATTGTGAATGCTCCCTACAGAGACTAAGAATAAAATGGTTCAAAATCTACACAGTAAACTGAATACTAGGTAAAGCTAAAAATACTTTCCCTTTTTGTTATGAAGGGCAAAAAACCAACAATATTAATCAAATGACTACAAGAGATGAAAGAGAGCTTTATTCCATCTCTTTCAAAAATAAATGATTTATTCAAGATGTGCGTATTTGCAATTTACATCCTTTCCCTTGGTGAATATTCCAGTATGTTTCTCAAAGTCCTGGTTTAGTGAGTATGACAAGATGTTCACACCCTTTCTAGGGTAAGGAAGAATGCCAAGAATATAGCTGAAGAAGCCAGATTTGTAATATGGTAGGAGAAGTCTGGGAATTCCTAATTTCTGTCTTATTTGTTGGCAGCCAATACCAGAAAAGACCAATCCAGCAGAAAAGACCTTCCATCCAGAATTGAAACAACTCTCCCATAGCTTCCCTTACTAAGAACATATTTGTGGCCAGCACACCCAACAGGAATTCTTCAAAGGCTCCTTGATACCCACACAGACCCTTGAGAAACCTGAGCTCAGTGATGTTTAGGAGCTCCATTTGGATGCCCACCGCTGGAGCGTGCCAAGTGCTTCACAGGGCACACACGTCACTGCAGCTGCTTTCACAAGTGGGACAGAAATCCTTGCCCTCACATAGCAGGCAAGTTCCTCCAGCTGGAGTTCAGGTTTCCCCAGCCAAACCTGGGCTCTCCTCCCTTTGCCTAGCTGCTTCTGGGAGCAGAACTGCTTTCTGCAGTATAGAAAGTTGAAAAATTTTGGCGATGAGTTGAGCCTTCGCTCCCTGGTTGCACAGAGGTGGTCTCCATCCACCTCTGTGCAACCACGGAAGGCTGAGCTGGAAGGCACTGTAAGAGGGTGTCTCCAGGCTCAGAGAGGCAGACAGATGCTCCTTTGTCTGAGCCCTAACCTCCTCCCTGCTCCAAGCAGGATCTGAGATCCAAACCATGGTGTGCTGAGCAGCCCTGGGGTAAGGTGCTCTCCCTCAAGACATGGGCAGTTCAAAGATACCACAGACCAGTCCTCAGATGGCCAAAGGAGATCCTGGATTCCCTGGTGTTTTTTTCCACTTACAAGCCTAAGGCCTCCTCACATATACTTTCTTACAGTGCCCCATTAACCTACTGATATTACTTCAATCACATGCAATTGACATCTTCATGTTAAAATCAATGTTTTATTCTGGAGCTGACAAAACATCTAACTCTAACATTTTAGAACTCCCATTTCCTTCCTTAAAGGAAATATTCGCCAAATTAAACAAAAGTAGTTCTGGTTTTCCACAATTTTTCTGCTTTTCTGAGAATATTTACTTTAAAGTTACAACTGCTAAGACAACAGCCCTTTTCACCCAGTGACATCATGCTGACTGAATGCAAATAAAACCACACAGAACAAAACCGGGGGGTGGTGAAGTTAAAATTTAGGGCTGATTTATCTCAGTCCTTGAGTTTTTCTCCTGCCTGCAGATCCATCAAACAGCACCATCCCAAGCAGGGGCACAGGCACCTGAAGACAGCAAAGCTGGTGCAGTTTGCAGACATGTTCTATGGCTGTAAATCCCAGCAACCACTTCAGAAAACACAAGCTGCATTTTAAACTGGTAACAAAACTTAACAGGGGTGATGGTCTCAGAGCAGACGTGGTCTCTAAGCCACAGTGAATATTTTTCTAAACACGGCCTTGGTTTCAAGATAAAAACAGAAACAATGTGAATATCAGGTGAATTTTAAGTTGACATAAAAAAAGATGCTTTCCCCCTAGCTCTAAGCTTTTTGTTCATGACAATTCAGATACTGTCTGTAAAATTAATCTATTAAATAATTAAAATAACATAATATTGCCCAGAACAAAACAAAACTTAACATAAGAATATCCAGTGAAGCCCCATCTGCTCAAGAGGAGAATGCTAATGAAGAGTGAAAAAGGCAATTGCATTTTTAGTTTGTTTTTAGTTGCTCTTTTCATCTATTCATAAATTGCAAATGAGAGAACTGGAATAAACTGCCAGCATATTATGCTCATGCCCAAGCCCTCCACAGCCAAGTATCTCACTTCTCCCTGTGGGTCCTTCCACCTTTTAGGAGACCCCCTTATTACCCCAGCCACACTGGCACTTAGCAGGCTGGCTTCTGGCTCCCGTCCCCACCTCTCCAATGTTGTTGCCTGCTCGCCCACCACAAGCCTTTCACTTCAGTAGCAACGACAAATTTTTGAGGTAAACAAAACATAAGCAGAGAAACAATGACTGGCTACAGAGCTGTTCTTTTAGAAGCTGGTGGGTTCCCAACTGCTGTGGAGCCGGTGGAGGGTGTGTTGGCTACTGCACCTGGGAGCAGCATCTGCCTGTTCTCCTTCATACTCCTCAGCTGCATGGTCTACTTGACCAGCAAACAGCGCCTGCCAGGGGCTCTCCTTCCAAGCAGCTCTTAGGCTCAGCATATTGGATTCCAGTCCTGGGTAAAATTCCCTGGAGCTTGCTGTAACTCAGGCTACAACAACAGTACGCTTCACTCCCAAGATTTTATGTTAATGCAATGGAAAAAAAAATTAGGTGCTCGTCTTGAATTTTGCTCATGGCTTTGCCTCGAGCTAAATACATGCTAAGTGAGCTTGAACTAATAATGTCATCTTTGTGATTGCTAATGATTTAATTAAATGACTATAGTTACATTCAAATAAATATCTGAATCTCGTTTTGTGAAGTACAAAAAATTGTTTTAATTAAACCTGATTACAGAAGTCATCTAAGGAAGCATTCGCTTTAGTACTTCTGCAGTGAAATGGAATCCATTAATCACTTTGATCTTCACATTTGAAATACTACAAAATTAAGTGCCTGTAAAAGGAACTGTCGTCATGTTCTATAGAAATACAGTGGTATGAAACACCATCTTAATAGGAAATTATAGATCAGAAATGAAAGACTATTGAAGCTCAAAATACAATAGTGCCATTCCTTCCAAAATACATAACTCTCCCTATGCATGTGAAATCACTCACATTTTTTACAGACAACGGGAGATTTTCAGTTTTAGAAGAAAATACAAGAATATTGTGTGTTCTGTGGTGGAACTACAACTGCTGTGGGAACCACCATGCTGAATTGTGATACAGTTGTCTTTGTATCCCCAACCAAAGAGTGGAATTACTTTATTTTTTTTTTAAATATTGGTATTTTTTACATGGAAAAAAATCCATGACAGTCAGACCTCAGATTCAAATCAACACGCTACTCAGCTCTGACAATTTGAAGTGTTTTCACTGTTAACAGGTCTTCACCAAGATTAACAGCAACCTGAAAGAATTTAATTTCTTTGACACATTGACCTAAATAGGCTTATTTCCCAAAGCAGAGTTTTCTACCTGGACTGACATGCCTCTGTGTATTACAGTGACTAGAAGAACAGAAGGTGTGTGTGCTGGAACAGGCTGGTCCTGCCGGGGCTGATTTCTTTCACAACCATTTGGAGTGTCTGTGGAAAACGAGGTTTGTAAGAGTCTAAGATTCTGCTATTAAATCCAACTGGAACAGCGTAAAGCTTTAGCTTGTGTACACTTGGATAATTATGGAAAACAAAGGCCTAGAAAGATGGTTACAAGAACTGCTATTAGATGACAAAGTGTTTTATTCAGTTAGATATAGTGGGTAGTTCCAGAGCAGCATGCCCAGTGAGTGATATTCTCATGTGGACTGAGGCAGCCGTGAGCTGGCTGTGTATTGAGCTTGCTTGATGACCTCACCCTGTTGTTTGTTACCCTCTCATGTCCTACCCACCTGAATTTTGAATTTTGCACTGTACATGTTATGGTTTCAGATGGGGAAGGTTCACATTTCCCTCACATAATTGAAGCATCTATGCCTCTTTTTCTTCAATTCTGCTCAAGCTTTCTACCACCACAGACCACAGCTGGATGCTGCATAACCACAACGCATGCTAAATGTGCACCTCTAAAGACACAGTCAACCGTAAGCTCTCTTTTTAAAAAACAATAAAGCACAGAAAAGGATAAGACTTCCTGACAAACAGAACCAACCCCCATAGACATGCATCTCCTTCAATGGCTGACATCACCAAGTGAAGCTGACACACATGACAGCCCTAAAATTACATAATTTATAATCTTATTCTAGGAATGTCATTTGGCCTGGTGGCTCCTGTGTCTCGAAATAAGAAATGACATCATAAAACTCCAATCAAGAAACCTTCACACAGATAGTGTCTTACTGACAAGATACTTAAACTTTTCCCTGCTTTTCACTACTACACAGTTGCCAGGTATCTGAAGACATTGCAAAAGATGTGTCTAGACTTTCCAGTGTCCTTGTGTTGAGTCTTCCATTAACCTGAATCTCTTTGTGACAGGAGTTTATTAGTCACTTCCATCCAATCCAAACTTTAACTTCCAACATTGCCATGATACTGGAATCTTTTCCTTTGTCCATACTCTGCCTTTACAATCAATTTTGCTCATTAAATCAGGAGCAGTACTTTATCTATCTGAAACACTGCAGCTTTGGCCCTTCCCACCACAGACTGAAAAGCCATATGATGTTTATTAGCATGCAGCATGTGTTACTTGGAGTTGGCTGGGAGGTTGATGGAGTTAACTTGTATGCCATCCTGGTATTCACACTGGCAGTTCTCCAGCTCCTCTTTACCACCTGCAAACCACATCCTCCCTCAAACAGGATGCTCATTTCACCATTCCCTGTGGGAACACCAGCTCTGGACATATTCCTGTTTCCCTATTTTACAGGTATGGAAGGTGGTCATCCACACAGACAAGGGCTTTGCAGAGCTTTGCAGCTGAACAACTCCACAGCCTCTTAGTCTTTTTTGAATAAGCCATTTTTTGAATTTACTCCTAACAGTTCAGTACCAGTACAGCTGTAGGATTTCATTCAGTTTACAACAGGAGAATCAGTGCTTCATCTTGCATTTTGAGTTGAGAATGTTCCTTAAAAAAATCCAATTATTTTATTAAAAGATATAGATTCAGGTCAGCCAAAGCCATTGGCAATTTGAATTTGAGCTATTTTGGAAACCAACCAACCAGCCACCACAGGGGGAGGAGGAAGACTAAGAACATTTAGCAAATAAAGCATGAGGAGTGTTTTGAAAGGAAACTACTTGATACATAGAACTAAAATAAAGACTTTCCAAAACAAATTAATTCAACTG
>NW_008593984.1:27206-41744 GCF_000691845.1 Merops nubicus | reverse complement strand
TCAGCAGGGTTTGTTTTGGTATGGATTATTGCATTCGGGTGGGTTTTTTGTTTGTTTGGGTGGGTTTTTGTTTTAATTTAATCCTCATTTTTGTTCCCCAGCTTAATCTGCAAGCTGAAAGCTCATCACTTCAGAGAGCTCTGCACAACCTTCTTCATTGTTGTTTAACTGAGAGTACAAAGTACTTCATTCTGAAATTTCCAAGCTTAATATTAGTTTGCACTCCTCCATGGCATTAGTTTTTCAAGTTTTTTTATCCGTTGTATCAGTCTTGCTTCCTTTTCCCTTATGATCTGAACCCACTCCCACTGCAGATGGGTTATTCCATATTCAGGCAACTGGATGACTTGGTATTATAGTCTGAAAAACCTTCACAAGGAGAATAGGGAGTGTTTGTAGATAATTCTAAGCCTCCTAGTTTAAGGGGTTTTTTTATTCATTATTTATCATGATTTCAACCCTTTGACTTAGTGGCATTTGTTACAAATCACTAAGAGAGCAGGTGAGTCAGAGATGTTGCTGCAGTCCTGTTCAGCAAGATTTGGTGTTCATGGTAAAGTCAGAATGCTTCTTTGTCAAAGCCAGCAGAAAAACCTCCACTTCAATTAGCATTAGGAAAAGAGGTGCCTAGAATTAGAAAGAGCTACCTCAATCTCAAGTATCAACAGCTTTTTATAGGCTAGTACTGCAACTATTAGGTTAGTTTAACAAGCAATTATAATTATTGAGAGGGCAACTGCTCTATTAAAGGTCGGGGAGGAATCACTACAGCTCCAGCTATGAATTTAATTGGACATTTAATGAAGTGTGTTTACCTAGTGCTCTCTTCCCTTTTCAACAAATTCATTTCAGAGTTAAAATGCAGTACAGCAGCATCCTCAGAGATATTTCAGGGAAAAAGATGGCTATTGTATGCTAAGCTGATTTCTTTAATTCTGACAATATAATTAACAAGCCCTAGGAGTAAAGTTACAAAGCATTAAAAATAGTATTACAAATTATGTACAGCACAACTTAAGTTTCCAAAATCTAGTGCCTGAGTTATTTGTTCTGTACTCGAGCACCTAGATAACTTGAAGAGGTGGAAGGTTACCAGTACCTGTAATTTCTGTAAATTCTCACTGTAATCTACCAATCTTAGACTCAGAGAGTGCTGTACACTTCCTGCAGTTAGGTGTGCTGGAGTTGCCTCCACCATTCTCAAATCTTTAGAAGAAGAATCCCAACACCAGGATTCCCATCTGCTGCAAACCAGAGCTCTGGCAAGGTCCTGATAGTTGAATAATCAATATCCTTAATTCTTTTTTAAATTAGGGTTCTTAAAATTTCTGCCCATATCTGGGTCTTTCAGGAAATCTATCCTGCATCCAAGGGAAGCTGCAGGGCACGTCAGGACACCCTTGGCCACTCTGAGCTGCTGACACCCCACAGCAGGATGCTGGCCTGAAGCAGGGCTCCTGTGATGGCTCCAGCCCAACTGGGGAAACAGGCTGGTCAGAGATGTTCAGTTTTCTGTGAACGTGCACATATATAGAGAAGGGAAAGAAAATGCCAACTACAGAAATGGTAACAGACGAAATGGCTTTTGTATACAAGTTTAAAATGACATCTGCAAATGTTTTTCATCAGGATAATTGAATGATCTTCTTGCTACATACTCTCTTGGCGGGATGCTTTTAAAGTAATCTAATAGTGTAAATAATATAGCTTTCCTGAACAGGACTGGTCTCAAATCTGCCAAATATGCACTCAATATGCACTCTGTGGAGCCCATAAATGTGGCTTTTTTTTCAAAAAAGCTCTTATTTTGAGCCAGTAGCCTGAACTTCAGTCTGGATTCACAAGCAAATAAAAGAATTGAATCAAATTCTTCTTTCAGCTAACTTCATATTCTTATTGAAGACAGAACCAATTGTCATTCAGTCTAACTCCAGTCAATAAGTAACATGAGACAAAACCCCTATAGCAGATCTGTGCAGATCCTGAGCTAAGCTCCTGCACTTCATGTTGCTGTGGATGAGCAAGTGCTTACGTGTTTTGATCTGCTGGTAGAGCTGTGGACTGAACACTCAGCCCTAACTAAGAAGAAATGATACCTTGAGAAGCTGGAGCTGTTGACCATCTTAACCTGTATCTACCACTTAATGCTGCCTCTAGTTTAAGAGTAACTAATGTGTAATTAATTTTAACCAAATGAAGTGTCATAAATTTAGGTCAAAAATTGGTAGTACAAATGCCACATGATACTTAAAACCACTCTAAAAGGAAAAGTCTTCAGTATAACCTTTCCTAATTTACATCATTAATAGCTGAGAACTCATCCTAACAAGCCTTCTATGCCCATGGGCAGAACTTTTCCACCATTGAGTTCATTTTCTACATCTACATTACTTTGGAGTGGACAAGCATTAAAGAATGAATTGGTGCTTTAGGAATAAATCAGATTGCAAATAGCCAGATCAAGTTTGAAGGATAGGAATAAAACATCTAGTTACACTAGACAGAAAAGAATATTCTCTAGCAGAACTAAGGACAGGGCAGATGCAAAGGACACCAAACTGCCAGAGCACAAACCAGATGGAAGTAAAACAGGCAAGCATGGCTTCTAGGGTGGGGCTGGGAGAAGAGCTGAGTGCAGTTCAGTCCAGAAAGGTTTTCCTCTGATCAAAATACGGAAAAGGATGAACAACCAAGTTGAACAAATCCTGTTCCGAGTTATAACATGCTCCCTCCTCCTGTGTTCTTCACTTCTCCCCAGCACTTAAAGTGACCCACTAATGCCAGCTCTTTAGATGCACCAGGAAGACTGGATAAAACAACCTTGGGGCACAGCAACTTTATTCTAGTTCTGTTGTTAAAACAAGACAAATAATATAAGCTGTCTTTGTATTTGAAACCATATGATACCAAAAATGCTACCCAGCTGAACAAGGACGTCCTTCCATTTGTAAACAAAATTAATTGCTCTAAATGAATCGTTAAATAAAATAAAATTGCTGAACAACACAGAATCCAACTGTATGCAAAATAATTGAACAAGATGCTTTTTTAACCAGGAGAGATTGAATCTTGTTTGATGAATTTTTTCTACTTTAACTAAGGCAAAATTACGTTTGTGATGCACTGAACTACTCTGCATATTGCTATGAGAAAAAAAAAAAACCAACATGCTCTCCTTAAGGGAGAGCATTATATGGTGTATTACGGGTTTTCTTTTTGTTTCCTCTGTGGGGAAAGAAGTAGGATGCCATCCAGTTATTTATCAACAGGATTCCTTGCAGATTTAACTTCTGGTGTATGAAGTAATCATTCCAAAACATGTACAAAATTCTTTGTTCAGGATCATGTTCGCAAAGCCATTTCACATGTGCACTAAGAAACCTACCTTTCCTGATCCATTTCTAAATTACTGTTATTAAAGTAGATGAAAAAAAAAAAAACCTGTTGTTCTTTGCCTTCTAGTGGAATACAAGCACAGTCAACAAAATTTGCATCTGCTGTAGCCCTAGAGTCAAACAAAAGATGAATGTATTAATATTCATTTGTATTTATTTAGCACAGAGAAGGAGTCTGACATTGTTAAAGGAGGAGACGCTGAGCTAATGAGATCTATAAAAAGATTTGATGACATGCAGGAGGAAACCAGCTGGAGCAGTAAGTGAGGAAAAAATCTGGTCATTTTATTTCCACAGATGAGACAAAAAACATTAGATGTTGGGAATTTGGTCTGAAATCTTGCTTTTCTCACTCAGTTTTTTTTCTTTGCAAGAAAATCTTGCATGATTATAGTGACAAGAGCCAAACCTTGCCTGCAAACGGTTTCTGCAAAGACTGTAGCAGTGTTGTTCACTTCCATACATTAATTCCTCTTGCAGCCCCAACATTATCTGTTTGCTTATCTGATGCTGACTGCAATAGTGTGAATGTTAGCTTTCAGAAACCTCCTAGGAAGTTCTCATTGGTTTTATGTTCAGCATGGGACACTTGGAGATACAAGCTGTTTGGTTCCACTCTTCTGTCTCTTACAGCTGTGTCATTCACACCCAAGATCTCTAGAACCATGGCACAAAAATGTTGCAAGACGTAGGTGGTCTTCTTGGTCTAGACTTCATACAACTTCTCAGTGCCCTGACTATATGCACAACATCTGGCCTTTAATGCCTTTCTGTGTCTAGGAGGTAGTCACTCAAGCCACCTGACATCTATTTCCTTGTATCTTGTAGCATCCAATTAACTTTCATCCTTGATGACCTTCGAAAAGTTGCTCTGTTCTGCCTGCACAGTTCTCTTGTTTAGAGACTCAGTGGTGTCCTACAGTCTTCACTTCTGTGCAAATTTGTGTTTTACTAAGGAAACCTGGAAAGCATCCAGTTTACTTGAAAAACACATTTGGCAATTTCCACTTCTTTATATTCACTGACTGCAGGAGAATTAGTTTCCACCACCAAAGCAGAAGACTGCAGTGCTTTATTTCCAAGACAGTAACGATGACACTAAATTCTTGAATTTAATAACAAAAAATAACAGACTGAGGTAAGACAAATATCATGCAAGTTTTGAGATTTGTGATAGGCTTTTACATGTTCAGATACCTGTTCACTCATCTGTGTCTCCCTTCTCATCTTTCCTCTTCTCTCTTAAGCTATCAGTGTACATCAGAGATGGTAACATATGGTTTCTTCCAAAGATAAAAAAAATATTTAACAAATTATAAATCCACTATTTTTGATTCAGTCATTTAGAAGGAACTAATTCAGTCAGCTTCCATCCTAGTTCTGATACCAAAATCTTTCCAAAAAATCATACACATGGGCTTTTCAAGGCAACCCTGAACATCCTCTGCTTATGCTCCAGCCTTGCTGGATAAGAGCCAGATCTGAAGTGTCACCACTTCTGACTCAAACCATGTGTCTCCACCAGTTCAGCACACAAATCCAGCAAGGCTGATGCTGGAATGCTCTCAAAAAGTCTAGGGCTTCAGCCTGTATATACAGTCTGAGGGTTTTGTGCCCTTAGACAATACTTTGCTTATGCTAATGAGTGGTGTCAGCTAAAACACTTGCCTTACCAAAGGCCCACGACAGTTAGCCTGGGGAAAATTCTTTTACCAAGGTTTGCTCAATTATTGAAATCTTTAAAGACACTTTTAGCATTTAACCTAGAGGAGATACCTGGAGGAAAGACCTGAGGCCTTTACCTCTAAAGAATTTCAAGTGGTTTTTAGCACTGGTTCTTTATGTCACCCTCAGAGCACCAGCAAACTAGAGACAGTATTAACAGTATTAAAAAGACTTCTAAAAAAAAAAAAAAGATCAGTAGCCTTTACTGCTGTATTGCTTGCATACTGGTCAGCAATCCCTACAGTGCAGAAAAGGCAGCTGCATGTCCCTGTAAAACCAGAGAGCCCAAACATAAGTGATCTGAACAGAAGGAATGTAAAAAAATGAGGAACAATTTCTCAGAACAGCACTGAGCATGGAGCTGGCACCAGGGAACAAACTGAGGCAGGAGTAACCAGCCATTTGGAAGCAGTCAGGATTTGGTACGAGTTTTCATTTCCTGTACAGTAGGAACTTTTAAAGCATTGATACAGAGAAGAGAGTTTCACTTTCAGCATTTCCTAAACAAAAAACAGAGAGGGTAATAGGCTTTGAATATCTCTTAGGAAATGCATCTCCCCATTGATGTAGCTCTACACAGAAGCACAGACTGTGTCAGGTCTTACCACAGGTTGTGCTCAGAACTGGAGAGCTAATGCTCACAAGCCCACCTCTCCACGTGGTGGTATGACTAAGCCATCAACATACTGAGCAGAACATGAGCTGGTATAAGCAGAACATTAACTAGAGTTGCAGGAATATAGAGAAATCTGTAGTAGCACAGGCTAACCCTGCACCAAGGAGAAACTACTGGGTCAAAGTCCTGGACCACAGTTAAATCCAGTGGGCATTTAACACAAAATAGTCTGATGCCTCTTAGCGGCACAAAGCACCTTCTGAACCACCATAAATTCTAATTAGCTGAGTTCTGCCAGTTGCCTCTAATATATGCACTAATTGTTTCTTCAACAGAAACCTGTAATAAGCCACTTTATAGACTAGTTACAACTTTACATAATACTTAATGTGCAGTAACAACACTTCTCATCTGAACCTTACAATATGAATGTGCTTTAAGGAATGGGGTCAGAAAAGCCAGGGCTAAGTCCCCAGACCAGCCAGTATATCCAGAGCAGTCCAGGGTCTAATGGACTTATTGACTTTTGGCCCAAATGTCTCAGAAAGGTTTACCAGGTCTATGCACATGTGTTGAACACAACAAACGCAACCTGAGCCCTTCACACATTTGTGTTTCTTTCTGTTTCTGCTGTGGAAATCAACACTAGCAAAGTCAGCATGGTCTCTTACCCAACCTGACAGCCACCCACACCAACCATGACCCTGTAACTGTGTAACATGTTCTCCAGCTCCATTTAATTCTTCAGTTGCTGTTGTGCTTTACACCTCTTTACTCATCCTCTTTATTCTGACATTCCCTTGAATTTCTTTTAGGCATGCATTTGTACTTTAGAGTTATTAACAACAAGTATTAAGGATAGAGTTCATTATTCTAACAGTGTCTCCTAATCTTCACTCATCTCCTGTTCTGGAATTTACAAGTCAATCTGAAGAGTGACTTTTGACAGTTCTCAAATCAAGAAGCTCAGCAAAAATGCAGCCTAATTGTGACACTTGTCACAGGAGCACAATTATTCTATTTCATAACAGTTTCAAAGGTTCAAAGCATTGGTGGACAAGAACTTCTATACTCACTGCTATTTTTAATTATTTTTTTTATTTTTAAATAGTAGTCCACATAACTTCCTAATTTTTTCCTTAAGATGTCAAAATTGGTAATTGGTCTCTCTCACCCGAAAACAGCACTCTGAGTGTGTGAAAGCACACATGGCTGCAGCTATGCTATCTCTAGCTCTGATCCTGTCAGGGATCCCAGGAGATGTGGGGCTGTATTTGAGTGTCAGGTCTCCAATACAAGTACAAGTGAAAGGAACACTGTAAAAACAACAGGCAACTCTTTTCAGAGGGATGCACGATGCTCTCTTGCAGATCAATCATGTTGAATATGTTACATCTGGTCATGTAGGTCAGCAGAGAAGAGGTGTCTTCCGGAAATCACTAGTCACACAAAGCTGACCAAAATCTGGCTGAGTAGCAAGGCCAACCTCATACCAAGTTCAAACCATGTGCACAGGACTGTCATTGGAAACCAACACTGTTAAGCTGTTTATAGCCACCAACACCTCAGAGTACTCATTACTGCTACTTTGCAACCAAATCATGACAGCCCAGAGATGCTGAAATGTACCCTGGGCAAGTCTTCTCCCTGAAGACTATTACTTTCAGATGACCCTGTTACAATGCTTGAACACATTAATTGCTACACTTCACTTGCTGCTTTGTTTTGCTTGCAATTTGTTAGAGTGAGTTCTGTGCATAACGTGGAGTTTGTATAAATCACAAGGTTAAAAAGACAATGAATTTTGGAATACCTGTTGATGAACAATGCTGAAGAACACAAAGTATTTTTCAGTTAATGTTCACTGGCTGGACTAATTCATATTCATAAATAACTACTTAATTATGTGAAACATTAACATATATAGTTTAGATTTGTAATGATCTCTACAGATACAGAGAAAATCAACATCTCCTTTCTCTAACACTGTGCTAACCCAAGGACAAAAAAGAAGAGACAGGCTGCTGTCCCCTTCCTCTCTTCAGATGGCCAGCAGCTCAAGTGCTGCCCATCACACGTGCCACAAGAGCCTGTGCATGCACTGCCCCAGACCCTGTCAGCCCCTGAGCTGGGGTCCTGACTTTGCCCTTCAGCACCATGCTCAGAATAACACGTGCTAAGAAAGAACTATTTCATCAGGAGCAAGGTTTTGTCGGTTTGTTTTTTAAACTTATGAGTCTATGATGCAGTGCTGTGGATTTGCAAACAGTTCTCTGCACTCTAGATACTCTTTCCAGCCTTCTGTCTCTGCTAAGAAACATGAATGAAACCTGGAGAAGATGGGAAGAAAGAACAAAGGGAAATGAACATTTTCACTCTGTTTGTACACTGACAGGTTTTAAGCCACTTCCCAGCAGCAGAGCAGCTACACTGAGCAGCTGGCACTGGCCTGGGGCTGCAGATACCTACAGAAATGTGAGCTTAGCAACACAAAGCCTGACCCCAGACACAGCATTACACCTATGAGGTTAATGTGCAATCTTCCTGATGTCTTTGGCAGTAGAAGATTTGAGCAGCTAAAATCATCCTCCCACAGTGGTCAGCTTTACAATAGCTTTTCATCACAAAACCCAAAGTTACTTTACCATCGTAGAACCAGGCCCAGAATGTTTTGGTCCCATGTGTTGTGATGCAAATGCATGTAAGACAGCCTGAAACTACAACACATCTTGCAGTAAACCTGGTAGCTAGGAAAAAGCATCTGGTATTTCCCATACCCAGTAGCATTAATTAATATTAGGGACAAAAAAACTTCTTAATGAGAGTATTTTGTTTTGTGTTACATTGCAAATCTGAGATTAAAAAAATACAACTCATACTAGTTGAATAAATGCAATTCCTAGCCGAGTCCTCTGCCAAGCTTCAGGCTGGAATATTTCACAGCCAAATGCTAAGTCCACCAAAACAGGAATTTTTAACCAAAGCTGTGTAAGGAAAGAATATAAATGGTTGCTCTGTAACAACTATCGAACTACTCTTTTGAGCCAACAGTTACATATGAAAGACAGTCAATGATAACCTTTTTAGATAGGATCTCACAGAAAATAAATTTGCAGTTAATATTTTACCAGTTCAAAGTCATTGGGTCAAAACCATTCCAGATGAAACAGACTTCTCCAAATGTGTTAGAAATGAGGTTACCCTATACAAATTTCTCTTTGGGAAGGACTCAGATCTTTCCTTATGTTAATACTGTACAACTTGTGTGGTCAGGTCTACTAGAGACGATGTTCATATTCTCTAGCAGATGCTTTCACAGGGGAGCAAGCATGCACCCATTTACCACTTTTAGCAAAACACCAAACTCTTTCTGTGGCAAATGGCATATTAAACAAAATACATACAGAATCATAGAAAGAAAAGAGAGCATGACCCAAATAGAAAAGAACACAGGACTCAAAGCAGGCTTGCTAAGGAACTAGGATACAGAAACAACCATGTGTTACGTTGAAATACAACTCAAATGAACACATTGCATTGAAGATATGTAACTCACAAAATGAAGTTATTTCCACCCCAAATTCTGAGTGGACTGGACAAGAAATAACAGGCTCTACCAGATTAGTTTGGCTTCATCTAAATTTCTTTGATGACTGATTTTCTAACCCAAAAAGAGATCTGTACAACATGGGAGTTCATCAGCTGAGATGAAGAAGGTGAAGGCTGAGAAACTCATTGTAAGAGAACAAGGGAAATGGACAAATAGGAGATGACAGTGAGCTGAGATGTTATTTAATATTTTCAATGACCTGACCACAAATAACATGTTAGTGAAATTTGCCAGTGACAAGTTTAGGCTGTGTCAGCCACAGAAAATTGTGTAGTTAGACAAAGAACTGGAAGTAACAGAAATTAAATTAAATTCAGTATCAAAAAACATCAGGTCATGATGGCCTAATAAACAAAAACCCCTCGGGACCTAAATAAGGAGCTCATCAGAGTAGATTTGACTGAGAAGAATATGGATAAACAACCTGAATGTAAGGTGACAACAAGCTGCCACAGAGAGACCTGTGAAAGTAGCAGGGAGACATCATCACCATCAACTTCATTAGCAGCAAGCAGGTAATGCTTGGGGGAAGAACTCAGCCTTGAACAGCTTTGACTGCAATAGCACCTGTAATTTCACTCAGATGAAGAGGACTGGTGAAGCTTGACTTGCTTGTGCTAACAAATGAAAGCTGAGAATGGATAGAAGCCTGTTAGTGTCTATAAATACATCCCAGGGATAAATGCCAGGAAGGGGAAAGATCTTTGTGTGAAAACAGAAGATGCTGGCACAAGAATAAAGCAGCGTGAGCTTTCCCTGAATAAATGGAAAATTGGATGTCAACAGAAGGTTTAAGCAGAGGAATGACATTCTGTGAGGAACAGCCTCCCTCCAGGCACAGCAGACCCAAAGTCCCCAGTATTAGGAGCCTGCTGAGCTCCTAGAAAGCAGCAACTGGAGCCTGCAATGGCAGGGAGTGGGACTTCACCTCCACAATCCTCCCCAGTTTTCTTATTACTGCAGTGCAGACCTGGGAAAGCCCTTGGTACTCAAACCAATTTGTGACTTCAGCTCAAGACATCCCACCTGTTACACTGGCAATGCCCCACACTTCTGCTTCCCTCCATGGGGAAGAGGTCCTGCCTCCCCTTGCACCTGCAGCACAGCACTTTTGTGTCTCAGGGTACACCTCTGTGGAGGCTGGTAGTCAGATCACAGACTCAGCCACTGCAGGAGGTGGCTTCACATGTCACTTGGGGTTTGTAACTAGACCAGAGTCAACACATGCTCTCTGATCCCACTGTCTCTCTGGATCTCTGAGGAGCCTATCACCACAGTGTACAAGTTCCAGACACTGTTGGCCCATGGCATATATTTGTCAGAACTGAGAAGTTACCATATTTTTCTATCTGTTCAGAGTAACTGCTAATCCACCTCGGGAAGGGTCTATAAATATAGACCACGTATGCAATAAGCAACATAGCACTGTCTGGTGCAAAGACAACTCTGGTGGCATGCTTCATCTGCCATCTAGGAGTTGACATAAGCTGAGACATAAGAACCTGCAGACACCCCAGAAGCTAAATGTGTGGTCTCAGATATAGTTCTCATTGCACAAGTATTAGCACTAATCCACCCAGCACATTAAAATAGTTCAGTAAGACTAATGGAAGATGTACTTGCAGGATCTCTGGCTCCCTCAGACTTGGCAAATGACAGCATCACACAGTGCAGCCCCACAACCCAAATTGCTCCAAGTGCTCCTATTTCACTGCTAAGAACTGAAAGGGACTAGAGCTGGGGCACCTCATGGAGGGTTGCTGACATTGACACAAGGCAGAAAGGCAAGAACTACTTTACAAATATAAAGATATCCAAACAGATTTAAGTCAGTGAGCTTTTCCAGCAGACCTTGCTGCTTTCAGTGCCATTTTCTTCCAAAGATTTTCTAAAAAAAAAAAAAAAAAAAAAAGGCAAAACCAAACAACTCATTTAAGTGAATGGAAATGTGAGGAATGGCAGGAGGAATATTGCCAGTCCCACTGAAGGCCACATTGAGGCAGGGCACCCCTATTCATTCCACAATTCTGCTTTTGACTAAGTGGCCAACTGGACACCAAACTTTTTTTTTTTTTTTAAGAAGGGGATCTCAATTATTCAGATGTGATACTAGTACAGCTGTCTCAGTCTGAGGAGAAGCTCCTTCAAATCCACTTCCTGACCAGAGGAGTGACTTGTCCACCTCCCCAGGCACTTTCAAGGGGCTCCCATCCCCAGCACCTACCACCCCTGTCCTCTCCTGTTTGACCCATATCCCGGAAAACATTGCCAGCATTAGAAAATGCATCATATTGCTCATCTTTGAGAAACACAGAACCTCTAGGGGCTGCATTCTGAAGCTGAAGGAACTATGATTTAAACAGAAAGCACAAAGCCCAGCAATTTTTGTCAATAATTATGCGTAATAATTACAATTATATGATGCTCTTCACAGGGAAAGCTACAATATATATAATATCTAGAAAAACAAAGTATGAATGTGATGTGTGACATGGGAAATTACATCTGTCATATTTTGTCATTTGAAAAAAGCTAATGATGTTTCATTATACAAATACATAGAACTCCACTTTTTTTTCACCAAGTACTCTTACAATAAGGTAAGAGAATATTAGAAGCTGTTTTTATGGTCAAAGAAACCTGGGTCTGTGCTATGAAGGGAACATGCTACAGAACTATGTTGCATTTGTTCAACTACATACATAAATAAAGGTTTGGTAAAATTTCCCATTTAACTTGAGCTTCAGCGCATATTCCACTTATTAATTGTATTTTCTGTAGAAAACTGCCTCCTGAAGTTCCTCATTCCTTTTTACTCTGGTGGAACTGGCCCACTCTGCTCCAGGAGTTCAATAGGATGATTGTTACAGGTCCCTTCTGCCTGTATCAACTTGTCAACAGTACCAACTTGCTCTACTGCAGTAGAGCCTTGTGCATTACATGGTATGGGTTACAGTGGTAACTACTGAACCCCTGGGCCTCTTACCCAGTCAATTCATTAACAAAAATTGGTTGTTGTTGTTTTTTTTTTAAAAATGAAGCTTTGTCAAAACAGAACTTTTGAGGAGCAGTCTATTTTGTTGACTCTTCAAACCTTGACTTCTTGCCAACTCAGCTTCTCGCAGGCTTCTCAAGGCCTTAGATGCTGTGGCTGAATCAGTCTCACCAAAATGTTTTGAACTCTGAGTTTATTAGCCCACCAGGCAAAAGCTCCAAGCTTTTGAGGAAGACAGTCAACTGGTTCTAAGCACTTCCATTCTACTCCCTTACATGAGACTCTTGGACACAACTAGAAAATGAGTCTAAGTAAGCTTCCCTCCATGGCAGAAAGATTGTTTTTCCTTTGTATTTGGAAATCTCAACACTTGAATATCTTTCACCAGATAAACAGGCACCTAAAGGCAGGAAAAGGTGGCCCTGTAGCTATCTGCTCAGCCCAAAAAACAGCAGTCACAGACCGTATTTGAGGAGTCTAAGTACAGCCTGTGCTCCTCAAGCACCCTGCCCTTCTGCCAGGACAGAATATCTCAAAGCACCTACAAGGTCTGCAGGATCTATTTTCTCTCCCTTTGAACAGAGGCCACTGCTTCCATCTTAGTCTTTTAGTTGGAGTTATTTTCCTCTCATGCTTTTTTCTCAAGTGTGCAGTAACCTCTCCTTGAACTTACACAACCTTTTCTACATAAAGTAACAACTAATTCACCTAGGAGAGCATTCACAATACACCAAGACTCTTGACATCGTTAGGAAAGATTGGTCAAGTCCTTGCAACAGAACATTAGTCTGAATTCACTTCCAAAAGCAACTGTATCACACAGAGCAGCCTTGCTCAGCGTTTGTGGAGGCCACAGGAAACATCTCATCACACCGTGATTAACACCAGCAGGCAAATTCCAGATAAATCCATTTAGTCCCCTCTGTACCACAAGCTGGACAAGCTAATTAGCACAGCCAGCTTACCTGTGCCTTTCAAAGGGACCTGGGCTGAGGAAAGATCCCTGCTGAGCTCCTCTTGGGCTCCCTGCCAGCACAGCTATTGTATCTCACATTATTCTGCTACAAGAACATCTGAGAGCTCCAGCCCTTGACGAGGATCCCACTGTTACCCAGTGTACAAACAAGCAACAAAGACCAGTCCTGGTAGCCATGGAGCTTTATCACTGAGCTTGAAGGAAACTGAGAAAAGAGTGTCTCCTCTTACACTGGGGGTTCTGGATACATTGGTATTTGCTGACCACCACAGAATCCCAGGAATTTGAGGTCAGGTCCTGTTGCTGTTTACTCCAAAAAGAAGCAAAGGAAATATGTAGTAAGGTCAAAGACAGAAAGCAAAAAAGGAAAAAGTAGTGAGGTGCTGGCCTGCCTGCTTTTGGATTGTCAGGGGTCTCTGAGCACTTCCACAAGGATCATTCAAGTGCTGAATACTCACAGCATCCATCACAACATGACCTCCTGGTGGCTTTCTTCCCAAACTACTGTGCGCTACAGCCAGTCAGCTCTACTAAACAACACCACATCCATCCCTCCTGGTGGGTGCTAGTCACTTCTTACTACAGCAGTATTATACAGCAAGACACCTAGAGGGCCTTTTGATGTGATTAGAAAGGAGATGTAGATAGAGTTGAGCCTGAAAGAATAACCAAGCCCACGCTCTTTTATTTAGTGTTGTTACTTGACAAAATTGCTTGGATGTGTTGTCAAAGCTGATCCAGGAAAAAAAAAAAATCCTGAGCACTCCTGAAATAGGCTAAGAGGCAAGACCAAGTGACAGCAAGGAAAAAGCTTTCAAATGTCTGAAAGTATTTAGGAATAAAATAAATGAACTGTCTTCAGGACTGCTTTATACTGTAATACTTGTATCTAGACTGGTACAAATACCTCTGCTATAGACAGAGTCCTTCACTGGGAGATCTGTTCTTGTTTAAATAGGATTATCCATTATCTTTGATGTTCCATTAGTGTGTGTTACCCAAGGCCTTTGCTGCAACCAGAGATAGTTGTTATTTCTACCTCATTACAGCATATGAAAGTTGCCTGAAAGAAAAGGGTCTGTGGCAATAAGCTCTGTGAAAATGGAGTATTGAACCTGCAGCAAACGTGCGTTTAGTACAAACCACGAACCGTAAGGCTGTGCACAATGCAGGGAGACACTGGGCACGCCCTGCTGATGGTGTAACCCACCTGCTGCTGAA
>NW_008593984.1:0-26918 GCF_000691845.1 Merops nubicus | reverse complement strand
ACTGCTGAAGGGTTTTCTGAGTAAAGAGCATTAGCAAAAAAAACACCTACCAACTAAAACAAGTGTTTTAATTTTCTTTCCTCAAAACAGTTTTGCTGAAAGTTCTGCTACTATCTATTCTAACATTAAAGCATTCAAACTTGTTCAACCATCTGAAGTTACAAAACCCCCATAGTTCTTTATTGCTCTAAAATCATATTTTTGTGAAAGGAAAAAAGTTATTTTTTTCCATTAGAAAAATAAGCCTTTTGTTCCATATCAGAAGTGCAAATTTAAAGCTTTCCAATAGCCCTGGGATGCTCTGCCAGGGGCAAGCAGACATGCAGCAGTAGCAGCCTCACAGGAAGGGCAGGCAGTCTGTCAGATGACATCACTGCCAGATGCACTTGCAGCCTTGGATGGCAGGCCCATCTGACTAAGCATGAACTGAAAAGATGAGTCCTTGGTATTGCTCCAGCTCTCTGCAGGCCAGGACCAAGAACTGCATTGCATTTCACAGGCACTTACCTGCTTTGTGATTGCCAACAAGATTTTCTTCTCTATCAACTGAGCATCTTTACAGGCAGCAACAGAAAACCAAACCAATACAGCCTAACCTTATCAAGGGCACTGATGAAGTGGAACAGAAGTCCAGCAGCTCTGCAATGGTTAGCTTAGCACCAGACATGGGTGACTCAGACCTTGACTTAGAGGGGTCCTGATGCAAGTCATGAACATCTCCCTTCACAGCCCAGCAGTACCCGAGAGCTGTGGGCTGGAAAGCAGCAGCTGAAGCTGCTCCTGTCCACAGACCACACAGCACCAGAGCCAGCACCAATACCAGCAGCACAGCCCCAGCGACGAGAGTTTCAAGCTGGGGCCCAGGAGATAACCTGGTACTCTGGGTACCACGCACAGCTCCACGAGAGACAGGAGAAGAGTTCCATCCAGCCCCCTGGAGCACAGCGTGCTGCCTGAACCCTTCTGAGCCAGACCCTTAGTGCCACCAGGACCTAATCCACTGAACCCAACTAAACTGCTAGGAATCCTCACAGTGCCCATTTGTTTGGGTTTCATACTGAAGATGAAGAACAGTGCTGTAAGACAAACTCTCTAGTCTCAAAGAACAATCTAAAAATCTTATTCAGAAAATAAACTCTGATCATCATTTTATCAGATACAGAAGCTATTATAGCAATTTTGACACTTTCAAGTTGGATTCTAGAATTTTTTAAGAGAGGTAATTTTTCTTAATGTTACTACATTTTCTTTCAAAAATATTCTGCGTTTGCTGCTGAGAGAGGAATACTAGCTGCTGGTACAGTGAGATTGTTGCCTCAAGACAAATTGGCATTCATCATTCAAGCAGAAAAATAAATTAAGTGCAACATTTAGGCACTCTGCATTAGGTTGTTAAAAAATCAAAGGGAGAACAAGTGTTATGTCAACTATTGACTGTAGAAACCAAATGAATGAGTTAAGTATTTCACCAGGATTTACACAGCCATGTAATTCATGACATACTTAAAAGTAGAAAGGCTTTTAACAGTTTGTTGGAACCAGAAATAAACAATTTCAACATCTTACCAGAACTCAAACATTTAGGAAAGAAGTTCAGGATGAACTAGAAATGCAATATATGCAGCATGCCTAAAACATACTTTTAAGGCACCTAGACACAACAAAGTCCTGATAGACCAGAACTGACCCAGCAACCAGCACATGAGGAGTGTATTACTTTTATTTCAAGCCTTTTTGACAGCACAGGGTGAGGTATATAATCCTCAACACCCTGAAAGCCTTAAAAAGCTCACAGGTAACTGAAAGATCCCAGCTGCAGGTGAACCAACTTCACTAGCACAATACCAGAATTAAAGACTTTGAAGAGAATAATTGTACTTTACCTTGTAACCCTCCTCCACACCTCTTCTTTAGTTGTGTCCCTCAGCCTTCCTTCTCACATGCATTAGCTGGTCTTCTCAGGTCAATACTCCTTTATGCTTCTCAGCATATCACATTGACCTTGCGTGTACTCTGTATCTCTTTAGAGTCATATCTGTGCTTCCCCTAGGGCATGTTAATCTACCACAGGAACACAGGTTAAGCAACAGCCACATAATCCAGGGTGGTTAGCTGAGCCCTGAAATGGCCAAAGCCTGTGTGATGTATTGATAACAGACAGTCCCACTACCCATTAACAAGTATGGGTTTGTGCAACTGTCATCATTCCTGCATTTAGCAGAGGAGGAATAAGTCCCTGTTTCTGCCCATAGGATAAATCTGAGTAGGGTTTGTAAACATTTTTCCTCACAACAAGAACAATTCAATGTCTAAAAGCTGGCTAAAATTCTTTTCTGCTTATGACTCAGGGTAGTAACGACTGTTCTTCCCCATCAGGAAACAATGTTAAGAATAGAGTACTTAAATGTAAGTACCATTCTCTCCGTGTATCATCACATTGTGCACCAAGAAGATGAAGCTTAACAAACAAGATGGTGATGGGGTGAACTACAGGATAAAGCAATTAAAGGGGCAGTAGCTGAGCCTTTGTCTCTCCAAAAAGGAGAAAGATGCCAGAATGACAGAGTCAGAAGAGAAAAGATCATCTCATCAAGACCACATTTCTTTTCCAATTCATTGTGGGGTCCTGAACCATAAAATGAAAAAAGCAATCTATACCATAACAGGTCTTAAAAACATGAAGAACTCTCACTCTGCAAGTGCATGGTGTGATTTGTCCTCTCCATGTGCTTCCTGAGATTTATTACAGTGGGGCTGTACTTGCAAAGTCCAGTCACACTTCACCAGGTCAGACATACTCACTAAGCATTCAATATTCTTTTCAAGAAAGCCAACAGGTGGAAATGCTGCACCTACCAGAATGGATCAATAGTACACAAGGCATTTGGATGGATGCCACTTTTGGCAGGAAACAACTGAAAGAACTGCTGAGCTTCTCATCCATGCTGATGCAAGAAGTGCCATATGAAAAGGTCATCCTTTTGCTTTCCCAGTTTTTTTTTTTGTCATCTTATTCAACCTTACAACACCATTTGTGTAACACCTCTTGCTGACAGCCTACCCTGGCCCAGCTCTCCACCACTTGTCTGGTACATGGGGTGCTGTGGCCTTCCTCCACATTTTTTTTCTCCTTGTGCATAGATACATAGACTTTGCAGAGATATTCAGGAGTCAAACCAAGTCAAGCTGCCAACTCTTCCCTCTCTTGGTCACACCAACTTGACACAAACCATACACAACCTCCCTACGTCAGGGGAGAGACTACTTGAAACCAGAAGAGTGTTCAGAGTGCAGCAGTACAGGTAACTGGCCATGCTGTTTTAAACAAAGGTCCTAGAATTTCCCTGCCTCAAGGTGATTATCCTCAAGTCATGTATAGTGAACACCAGATATTTGGTTGATGAATATTTTCCTTTGCATGTAAATCTGACCTTCATAATGAACAGCACTGTACTAAAAAGGTTCTTCAGAGCTCAAACAGTGTACAGCCAACATCTGCTATTCAAAAGACCTGAGGGGCAGGGAAACAAAAAACAATTGCAGTAAAATCATTTGACCTAAATGTTTAGCTCTGTGATATAATGTATAATTCTACCGTCTGACTTCCCAAGTTCTTCTTGCCATTGTGTGACACTTTGTTAGCAGCAGTATGCAATTTTTGTGACCTTTATGCTCAATGTTGTAACTGGTTGATTTTCCTTTAATAGTCTACACATTGTTTGTCACAGTGAACTGTAGATGCTGAAGACAGATGGACCACCAGATGGACCCTGGGAAGGATTGGTTAAAATGCCAGTGATAAGCTAACAAAATGAAACACAGAGTGAAGAGACTATTCAGCTGAAAAGCCTGTCTACAGAAATAGGTTATTATTCACATTCATTAAAGCACATTTAAACCATGCTGTTTTGACATTTGCTGTTTTGAGACATTTCAAAGCCACCATAGCTTCTTTCTCCCCTTTCCCAAATGCTTGTTTGACAATACAGACCTGCAAAAGTGACCTCTGCTTCTGGAGGTCATCAGGGAGCTTAGCCACTGTTCTATTCAGCCGTCACACTCTCTAGTGCACCACTTCTGGGCTGGATGAAGAAGTGGATGCATACATGGGTTGCACTGACCAGAAGTGAAGGACAGCCTGCTTCTGGTGAACTGCCAGGACTTAGATTCCCTGACTCTGGCCGTGCATGTGCTTTGCAATCCTAATTATCATAGCTGCTTTGGGTGTGCCCAGGAAAGTGTCATTAAATTAATGGAAAAATTTTCCAGGGGTTCGGGATCTTTGCCACAATGCATATACCTTCCAATAAATCAGCACCTGGGAACGAGCCAAGACTGGTCAGCAAAGACTCCAGGCAGAGGCTCTGCCACAAAGCTGGAACACAGATTTTCCCATTTCCTTATTTCATATTGTTCCACACCCATTGTTTGAGGAAAGAGGGAAAAAAAAAAAAAACCAAAAACAAAAAACAACGTCTTGCAATCCTAGCTGTGACTTTTACCAATGCCATATGTCTAATTTATCTATGACTTCATGAGGAATATTTTTATGGTTGTCACCAGAGAAACATGAGAATCTCATCTTTACTGAGTTACTAAACACCTAACAGCTACCATCAATATCATCACGTAGGGAAATCAGGAACTGAAAACATACTGAGGGAAATGTGGGCATTGAGAGTAATTCTCTGTTTTGCTGTAATTTGAAACAATTCCCAGGATTAAACAAACATTTGTTGAAGAGGAGCTTTGGGCTTTTTTTTTTTTCCTTGCTTTCCATATGGAAAGTTTTGAAATCAGAATTGGTTAAGCTGAGAAGGTTTTAAAAGTGGAAAAGAACAAAACTCTGCCATGTTTGTCATCTGACCTAACAAAGTTAATGACAACAACAGAAAAAAGAGAAGCCATTTCAAAACAGAGAGGGAGGTAGACTACAGATATCTTACCTGCAGATGCACTGTTATTTCCCATCACTTGAGATCTAAGTGTTTCCAAAAGGCATGCTGTACCTACAAAAACAAGCTAGATAAAGGAGCAAAATGTTATGCAGCAGTTTGAAGAATATAGTCACAGCAGCCATAATATTCCACTTTGTTAAAAAGTGCCATGAATCAGTTTGACATTTTCTACCAGCAAACAATAAAGTACAGAATGACATGTGCACACTTGTTCCTATTTCATCAAAATGAGGTCTGCAGAAGCACTAATGTAAGACTGCAAAAATCCAGCAACAAAACACATACCACTCTGTCCAAATATATTGAAGCCCTAAAGGAAGGAGGTGGCTTCTTTAAATTTAAACCAATTATGACTCTTGACACAAGCATCCTCATTTTCCTGTGTTGCATTTATAGTGTACACATTTCTCCTTGGGTTTGTGCCCTTAAGCTGTCACCATACATTTATGACATGGTCCATACCTAGCTTATGTAAAGTTAGTCACCTCATATGGCAAGAATTTTTATTACCATCCAGTAACTAAAACAGCTGGGATCCAACCCATTGGCATCAGTAATGGTTCATCAGCACAAAACCGCATTTTGTTCATAAGCCCAAAAATGGATCCAGGACAAAGGTCAGACTCCAAAATATGTCAGATCAGACTCTCACACAAGACCAAATGAAGGTATGTCCTGCTGCTTAGAAGGCAACTGTAAAAGCTGACCCTGGGTTTATGGTGCCAGCCTCAACCTTTCTGGTGACCATCAGAATGCCCATGGGGCTACGGTTCCAGTTGTCTTCCCTCAGCTGAAAAGCCACCTTGTAAAGCCCCCTGCTTCTACCTTCTCCTTCTCGCTCACAAACACACAGCAAACTAGCTACACAAACATTTCTGAAGGTGTTTCTTGTTCTGGTTTGCTCTGATTCTGCAACCAACCTTCAAGATCAGATCCCTAACACGTCAGGTGAAATGGCAGTAGACTAGGGTACAGGGCAAGAACATATTTTATAGTCTTATAGTGTTATCACTCTAGAGGATACCTCAGACCAGAATAGTTCTATTACCATGACACAAGAGTAGAAGGACATTATGGTTCTCCACATAGAAAGAGAAATACTAAGCTGTCCAGAAGAGAAGCTCTGTATTAATAGGCAACCAATGAAACTGAGGTATTAAAGTGGTTTCAAATAAATCCTTATTGCCTCTATAGAATTTCTATAAAATGTACTACTTGTTAACTTTGAAAGTGATCTAAGCAGACTCCAGATGTTTCATTTGCCATAGCTGGGAAGAATTCACATGTCCAGGATTTTGCAGCAGGGCAGACTGTTTTTCCATTTCATGTGGCCTGAAGTTATTGGCTTTTCACAATGAAAGTAATCAGCATCTCATACAGTTCTCAAATATATAATGCAAGAAACAGTGTCTTGCTCCATCAGTAAGTCAGAGTCATATTAGGGGAACTAACAGGATTTGAACATGACTCATCAGTTGTAGTTTGAAGTTCTTGATAGCTTTTTTCAAGTGTCAGATTTTTTTTTGACACACAGAAGGAATTAAGAACTTAAAAGACCTCTGATAACAGCCTCTTCTGAATAAAAATCCAAGGAAACTTTAGTGCGTGTCAGGATTACATTACCTCTTAGAATACACATTATAAACACTTGAAAAAGATCACAGAATTTGTAAAAAAAATGTAGTTAACGTACATTTATAGCAATAAGCTGTAGTAGTACAGATAGATACTGCTGATTTATGGCAGTAGTGACTTCACTTTGCTTTCATGTGTTAAGAAATACTTCAGGCTGACAACAGCACAGGTCCTACACGCATGTACAGATGCACACACAGAGGGACATGTGCAAACTGATCTGCGTGCACACTTTCACACACAAGCCACCCACCGTGGATCCTATTTACTGCACCAGCAACAGCAGCAGGCAGCAGCTGGCACAGCCACCAGTAGCTCAACATGAACACTAGGCTATTTAATACCACACATCACAGAAGTCATCTCCTCGTCTTAGGGAGCTGGAGAATGGACAGATGACAGGTTGAGCTACACAGTCATGCACACCCTCGTAGATGTAAAAGCTCTTAAAAAAAAAAAAAAATCCAGCTCTACAGGAGCTGCACCCTTTGAAAATGTAAACTCCCCTGGTTAGTTTGTCACTTTTCATTAGTAAAGATAATTATAGATTCAGCTTTCAGACAAGAAAATGTTACTATATTCAAAGATTCTGAGATAAAACTAAAGCAAGCAACACTTCATTACCCCTCACTGCTTTCCATGACAACCTAACAGTAACACCTACACTTTTTTAATCAAATCCTTAATGTCCCATCATGACAAACGCACACACGGAAGAGGCACCAAAACCAGTTCTGTCCTGGTGAAAGTTAGTGCTCACTTTCAGACCCATTTTTGTTAGCCAAGTACCATGCTATGCAAGCCACAACTATCTCGGTCTTGGCTTGCACAGTGTTGATAAGAACAATATTTTGGTGCTTTAAAGGGAACAATGGACACAATTTCAAAATTGCTTCTGTGTGAATTAAGCTGTTAGATGCACAGGTCATTTCTGAGACTATGGTCTAGATTTTTATGGCGTGGTTTTTCTAGATGTGACTTCCTGAAAGAAAATAGTGAAGGGTGTCAGTAATAGCAGGATTCTTAAGAAGCTTAGCTGTAGATCTGAAGATTGATCTCAATACAGAATCTTCAGGAAGTAAAGTCTTCCTGCAACCCCCTTTTTCCTCCAGCACATGCTTCCTTCACCACTAGGAGCTGCTCCAGAGCAGCTATCTACCAACATCTGCAAATGGCCAATTTACCTACAAGGTGCTTAACATTAACACTATACAAGTAGTTTGTCAGGAATAGTAGGAGAGTAAGACACCAGATATACTATCTATGATGATGTAAATGGTCCTAACTGCCAAGACTTAGATGTAGCCAAGAATATAGGATTCATAGGGCACTTTTAACAGTGGGCACTATGAACCTGAATCACCACAAGCACAAGGTATTGGCAATAGGCAAGGTTTCTTTCCTACAGCAAATTAGCATGTGTATGAAGCATTTATGTACTTCTACATACCTGGGAATAACTGAGATTCAAAATAGAAACAACATGCCACATAACTCCCTGGAACAATTTATATTCCCCCAATACCCCTTCCTTTCTCTCCTCACACTGTTTATCCAGTAGCAGAGGTAACAGACTGAAATTCCTGAAACCATCCTCAAAATCAACAGTCAGGGATATAGGAGAAAAATGAAATGACTGCTGAATCCACATACTTTGAGCAGTCAGAATTAGTTGCACAAATATACTGAACATAACCACTACTGTTACTTGTAACATTCCTCTGATGCTTCATAACATCACTAAAGATTTATAGACTTTTAGGCTGTGTCCCTAAAAATAGCATGAATGCCATGGCTATCTTTGGCATTAGCTTATAGGATTAAATGTATTACAAACCCAGGGAGAGCTCTACATTTGCATTTAGTCTAATTCTTGGAATGGCAATTTAGAAAAGCTTTCACAAAACCCAATAGAAAAAATATGATGAAGTTAGTGTACCCTAGTGCACCTGCTGCCTGGGCTGGGAAATAAAAGAATACTAAGAAAACACACTGTCTTTCCCTTCAAAAATATAAATTACTTTTAATTTTTATTTATTACATATAAAGAGTAGCATGTGCGGGCTGAAACCATGGTAAGGTCCATTGTGTGATGCATTGTACAATCACGTTGAGTCCTAAAGAGCCTCCTGTGTAAGTGCATATACAGGTGGTATTTTTTCAGATGGATGTTAGTGAACACATGTCACTTCAAACTGGCACTTGGACCAAACCTAAGCTAATGAACTGCACTGAAGGTCAAAAAAGCCACCTTAATGCAATCTTGTGTCTTCTAGACAGCTAACTGACAAATTGTGCTTACCCTAAATAGCCAAAGCATGAAAAGCACGGCAAAAAAAAAAAAAATGCAAGTGCCAAGCTGAGTTACTCAAACGCATTCGACAAGTCAGGAGCAGTCACAACCAGAGCCAGTCTTTGTCCTTGTCTTATGGTGCCCAAGCTGCCACTGCTGTACAGTGAGACTAAATCAACATGAAGAAGCACTCCACAGCAGCTTAGCAGTCCTAGCTGCTGGACGTGCCAACTGGCTGTGTCTCACACTGCAGAGCATCTATCGTTGTCCTGCGAGTGCCCTGTTTGGAACCTAAGAGGGTACCACCACCCATTCTCTGCCCACAGGTTTTCTGCAAAAGAAAATCCAGGCACACAGAAGAACACATCACCACTTGCTCTGCTTCCACTGCAGCACTGACAGCCGAGGTGTCCTCTGTGGCAGGATGAGGCACAGCCTCCGAGATACCTTTGCCCTTGCCGTAGGCTCCACAGCCACTCCCAGGTACGCCGTACCCCTAAACTCACCATGCAGGAAAACACAGTACCCTTCTAAGAGTGACAAATGGCTTGTCATGTCCAATTCCTTATGATCCTGTAAACAAGTATTTATAGATTATAAGACTGAAGTTCCTTCTAGCTGATCATCCTACCTCCAACAGCTGCCAGCTATGGAACCTTCAAAAAGTGTGTAAGGAACAGAGCACCAGAGGTGTGATTGCTAGGGAGGTTTTACCACCCCCTGGAAAGCAAAGTTCCACACTGCACTGGGAGGACTGAAGGCTAGCAACTGCTAATTTTCTTTTTAACTCGTATCTTGTCTCACCTACAGCAATGAACTCCAAGATTTAATTATCTAGTGTGCATGAGAAGTCTTTTCTTTTAGTAGTTCAATCAGATAGCCAGTCATATCTTTGTCCTCAGTATTGTCAGAAACAGTAAATAATCACCCTCTCTATTCACATTCTCCAAATGCAGTGCCAGTGGTATCTCTCAGATACTCATTACTCTCATTACTCTAAAGTAAAAATGTCATTATTGCTCAGGGTGAAATCCTTTTTTTTTTCCTTAAGTTTTCTTATGCCAGAAAGATCCACAAGGATTTTTAATATCCTTTGTGAGATTGTCTCTGCATATATTTGTAATTCACACATTTGACTTCTATTAAAAATGGCTAAACCATCCCATCTGCATAACACAGCTACAGCCTAGTTTCAGCTCTCATTCATTACTAACAGACAGAACCCAGTTATTTATGACAAGTTTTAGTCACTCCTGCACACGCGTCTTCAGCTTTTCTTAAGAATACCAAACTCAAATCCTAAATCTGTAAAACTACTTCAAGAACAATAGTTCTAGATTTGTCAAAGAATTGCAATGCTCTGAAGAAGTTACTTCTAATAACTGGAAACAAAGACGTTTGTGGTCTCTTGTTTTACATGTTCATCTATATTTGTATATTACGTATTCATCTATACTCAATGAGGAAAAGATTAGATAACTTAGACTTCTGGTAGTATTCATACACAAATCAGTTGTAACAATTGCCATGTCAACAATATCCAAGTGTTAGAAATTCACTTTTGCTCTTCAGAACTGATGGATGTAGTCACCTGCAGACCTTAAGAACATCAGACTGCCCATACCAGCTCATCTTGGCCAGAGTCCTGCCATTAGCAGTAGCCAGAAGTGAGCATGATACCCACAGCCAAGACAAATGGAATGTTTACCAGAAGAGTTCCTCCAGCTTTCACCAGTATGAGAAGAAGGTCTACCATTGAAAGCCTGAGCAACCTAGGCCAGCACCTTTATCAATCTCCAAACCTGATTAATGTTTACAAAATCAGCTGAAGGAGCGGAATGGTGAAGGTTATGACAAAGCATTTTTCCCCAACAAGAAAAAAAATAATGAATGGAAATTAAAACATTTCATGGACGTATTGATTTTGTAGTAAATTTTTTAGGGGAAATGGGTCCTTAGCCCTGATGGGATGTTAAGTCCGGGACTGCCAGTACTTCTGATCACTACAGCTTCATCTGGTTTCTAATTAACCCCCATTGCTCTGGCCGAGTCTGACTGGGAAACTAGACCTGTTCCACATATCTCAATTATCCACTCAGTCAATGAGCTACTCTTGCATGTTTAGCTCATCTGCACAACTCTACTACTAATACAGACCAACATTAACCCAGAGAAAGGGAGGGCACAGCTCCAGATGCAGCTGAAGATGGGCATGGAAGTTCAGCTCCATACTCCACGTACCCACCAGGGTACATGGATTTACTGGTGGGTTTTGTACCCACCAGGAACTCAGGAAGACACCCAGAAGGGAGCTGAAAGCCTCAGGAACACAGCTCACATCTCAGACCTTGGCTGCCCAGGGTCAAACTGTCTGGCTGAACCAGGCAGAACAAGGGTTTGAAACCTCTCTAATCCTGAGGCAACGACCTGTCTCTGTAGGGCAGGCTACAGGCAAAAAAGGAACAGAAATCAGGAAACATTCAGTGATATATAAGTTTGTGAAGAGAGGACAGAGCCTTCTCCTAGGGAAATGTGTTCCTTGGGGGCACTGGAATTTGAAATCCAATGTTCACAGCCTGATTTGATTTCTACTTCTGTCCACTGAAGCAGGCACTTAATTTAATAGAATCCCTGCAAGGCTCACACAGGTCATGTCCTAAGGCAGCTTTCTTCTGTGGCTTGTTCAGAACATTCTCAGGGCCTGACCCAGTAAGATTCAGAGGTGGCTCCTTGAGAAGCTCTGAGCTCTCTGCAGACACACTGCAGTCCAACACAAAGGCACTCAGTATCTCCCAGGAACAGACTCATCCATCTATTAAGGGCTGCAATCATTTCAGAGCATGAAGGAACTCTGTACTTAGGTCACCTGCGTGTTGATGCACAACAAAGACATTAAGTGTAAGGCAGCTAAAAGCAATTATTCTGATGATTAAAAAGTCTAATCAGAATAACTTTGAATTTTGTATTATGCTACAGATCTGAGAGACAATCACAGAACCAGTCACCTTCCTGTTTTCAAGGAGAGTTGGGTTTCTTGAAGCACTAAACACTAACATCTATTTGCTGCACTGCTTCAAGTGCACAGGCTTTTCTAAAAAGTGGTTTGATTGCACATACAAACAGGAAATCTGCAAAACGTTGAAGCAGCATTGCAATGACATTTCCTTACCTATAAGGCTGGGAAAGTAACTTCTTACAAAAGAGCCACCCATTTTCAGCATAAATCATATTAAAGAGGAAGGGAAATTAGAAGCTTGGCTTTAAACACTTGTTTTCAGGTGGCCCTCCATAAATGCCTTGAATTATGAAAGTGATTTACCCCACCTCATCCTTCTTGTGGTACTGTGGGTTGCTTTAGACCAAGTGCCCGCAGTCGCTGCACGTGGGGAAATGTGGCTCCAGTGCAGAAGGTGATCTCAGGAACCACCCATCTACTGAAGGACAAATCAGAGGTTAAAAATCTGATCTACTCCTGAGAGGATGTACCAGGACAAAGGTGCCCACTCACGCTGCTGTCCTGTCAGGGTGATGTCCATGGGTCAAGCAACCTGTGCCAGATGAGGCTCTGGCCAGTTCCTGGCTTCAGGTAGGGCTCTTGGTGTGCAGCGGTCAGTGTGGGAGGCTGCAGTGAGAGTGACAGCCCCTGAACCTTGTCCTTCCCTCCTTCACAGCAGATTGGAGGGCAGGGGAAGGAGAGGGGGGAAGCAGTGCTCTCACACACCAAAACTGAGCTGAAGGACCAGCTATCTCATCTGATGGTTATCAGACAGATTCAAGTGTCACCTTCCTATACAGCCTTGTAGCTTCCCAGACAGTCAGTTGCAGTCTCCTCTCTCACTTATACTTTTCAGAGGGTTTTCTTTTAGTGTATGAAAGGAATAAAATATCATACATATTATCTCAGTAAATCATTCTCTTTATATGTCTGCCTTTCTTTTCATGTTTGTCTCTGACCTGCTGTCAATCCTATTTACATGAAAATATTACTGGAGCCCTTTCCCTGTATCAGCATTCATTAGCAGCTCAAGTGCCTGGCACACAACAGAGGTTTTGCCTACTATGCAGTTTGGGGATCTTCTCAGCAGAAATAGGAGCAAATAATGAGGACAGAACACAAATCTATACAGTTTCTGTCAGCAGTGCTCTTGTTTACTTCAGCAAGCAGTAATGGGGAAATATTTTCACACGCCAGCCTCTCTTTCCTGCAGTTTCTGTAGTCAAAGGCACTTTTAAGCTTGTTTTCTCCATTGTATGCTGTTTATTGCCCTTCCCACCCTGTACCACACAGCAAGGTGCTCTGAGCAGCAAGGCTTAAACAACTGCACACTTGTCTCAGAGAAGCCAGCTGCATGGGTCAAGTTTGGCAGCACTCAGCCTGAAATGTCTGCTCCAAGAACCAGCACGGAGGAGGGTTATCCACTGAGGATGGAAGGAAATTGTCCATGGGATTCCTGGAAGTCTCTATAGAAGTCAGTTTGTTTGACTGGCAGAGTTAGACATTTATCTGTCTTTACAGAGAAGTTCATGTCAGATCTATGGCAATATAGACAATGCACATGTCTTTCTAGCCACTGTGGCTCTGCTGTAGGAAATTAGACATCAGTCTTGCTCTACTTTAAACATTTGAAAACATCAGAAATCTCCAAATGAATGTTTTCTGAATGAAAACATGGTTTCCTTACTGTAACTTGTCCATTAGGGTGGCAACGGTTTCATCTGTCTGCTAAATTAGCTATACACACTAGCAACTAAAATAATTTGAGGAAAAAAGGTAAAGGAACCCTAGATAGCTGGTCCTGTTTTCCATACTTCTCACAGAATTTCTTACATTGATACCTTAGCTTTCAATACAGAGACAAATCCTGACACAAAAGGCTGCCTCAAGGCTACTCTCAGGCTTTCCGTGGCAAGGTCAGAGCAGCAATTGAACTGTTTTAACACTCAGTTCTTACCTGGAGAACTCTGTACTGCAAGACTGAACTAAAGAATTTTTATTTTACAAGACTTATTTCTTTTTTACATGACTTAGAGTTCCTTACAGGACTGGCTCTTCCCTCCTTTCCCTTATTCTACTCTTCCATTATATTTTTTTCCTAAAACACACAGAAGAACATCACAGAGAATATACTTAAGAAATTTTCCTGATCAAATTGTTCTTTGAATACCAACTGTCTTATTTTTTTCATATTCCTTTAAAACAATATTCTTGACATTTGGTAGATTCATTCCAGCACACTAGAGCCAATTTCAAAAGTGACTGTCAGTTTGAAAAATTAGCCTCAGCTTGTGACAGCAACTCTGCATTGGTCCAGAAAGCTGACAGGTACCTCAGCAGCAAGCATCCAAGGGCTTCTATCATTTAACACACCAGTTCATGTCAGAGCAGATGAAAGGCCATAAAGGCTTAAATTCTTAACCTTTATTTTTACTCCTAATGAACTAACTTTAAATATTTAATGATTCTTAGAAAGCTTCACAGTATGTAATTTTTTGAAATGGTACTTTAAGAAAAAAATTCCCCAAGTAATCAATTTCTTTACAGTACCTAACTAATTTTGTTATTTACCTACCCAAGGAACCAACTGGGTAAAGCCTACTTACAGTCTACAAATAACATCAGGTAGAACAAAAATTCAAATCAGCATTGTCATGTTTTCTAGAAGGAATATCCTTACAAGTAGTATAGCTGCATACTTTTCATTGATAATCAAGACAAACAGGAAATAAACCTAACTGAAGGTATTTTGAGATATGCTTTTCTCTGGAATATTTCTGAGTTGCCTAGTTAAACCACATTATATAATGGCTTTAGGAAATTATATAGCTGTCTAGGGCTGTTCAACACACAGCCTAGACACATCCTTTGATCCACTCTAAATTCTAAGACAAACTAATGGAGTGGCAGGTGATTTCTCCTTCCCCTGGGTTAAGGGATTGCACCTGCAGCCAGAGAAGTCAGGATCCAACCTGAATTCTCCAAAACCAAGGGAAAAAAAAAAAAATCTATCAAGGTTAGTGATTTTAAGACTGGAGCCTTCCAATGCAGTATTGGGTATCAGTTAGGGTGAGAATACTTAAGACAGTTAAAAATCCCAACGCTGCTTCTGAGATTGTGGTGCCAGCACCAAACACAGGTAAGAATTCCCTTGCTGAACAGTATTTCTACACAATTATCAAAGTTCATCATGTTAATCCCACTGAAAACATCAGGGGAGAAGCCTGTGTATGAGAGACTCATTTTTATGCAAGACATACTCATTTAACAATAAAATTATCTAATAAAATAAACTTGTATACTGAAACTGGTGTCCTGTCTGCTCTTGGACTGAAGCTCCTACGAAACAGGGCTAACTACTTCTCATTCTGCTGCAAAACACCTTACTGAAAACAATGGGGCAGACTTCCTCCTAGTTTAAAAAGCAATTTGAGCAGTAGAAAAACACAACCTGATAGTATTGTACATTATTGTGGAATAAAAAGTAAAATGTGTCACCAAAATGTTTGCCCAGGACCCCCGCTCAGGATGCATGCAGGCACACATTCAAGGAGGAGAAGCTGTTTTCCTTCAGACTAGCATTTCACAAATCCAGCAGAAACGTGAACAGGGGAGTGCCACCACACACAACCTGCCCAGCATCTCTGGAGGTGCACCTCCTGTGCAAACACCAGCACTTGCTCACAGGACAGCAAGGCCCAGGTACCAGCTCATGCAGAAAGAAGGTAGACAGAAATACCCATGTTTGGCCCACAACCAATGCCCTGGGAGGGCAGGAGTGTCCCCACTGTCCCTCCTGCTGACACTGCCCACCATGGATCACACCCCTGGCATCACAGGGTACCATGATCAATGACCCTCTCCCAGTGCTGCAGCTGGCCCACAGCCAGGCTGGGCAGGTGAGAAGGTACCACAGGATGCAAGGTAGTCCTGCCAGATGTGTTACACCACTAGGAAAGCACAGCAGATGGGCCATGGCATCTGCTTCACAGCACACACACAGCATGGCTTAAAGCAAAGTGCTCCTCAGGTCTACAGGAAGTTTTCAGTTGTACTGGTTCTTATGTACCTTGAGAACCAAGCCCCAGAAACTTCACAAACTTTTCCCATTACCTTTAGTCCCATCTCAAGTCCAGCTCAGACAGGAAGAAGAATGAGGGTGAAGAAATACAATAGAAGAAGCACCCAGGCTTTGAAAGCAGCACTTGTGAGGCACAGAATATTTCCCTCACATAATTACTTCTTTCATGGTTTTTCTTTTTTCCAATAAAATAGAGGATATGCATTCAACCAGCATAATTAGATTTCATCTAATAAAACATTTAGGGCTTGATTTTGATGGTGAAAAAGAAAACAATGAGAAGGAAAAAAACCAGCTGTTTTTCCAAAGGTAAAGTCAAATAACAGCAGCTCATGGTTCTTGCAGGCCCAGCCTGTCATGAGCTCCAGAGCCTCTCAGCTCATGCCCACCCTGTCCCACAGACAAGCACTGTCCACCACTGCCCACACTCCTGTTCTGATCTGCTCACAGACCTGCAGTCAAGTTGTGCTCCCCAAAAGCAAGCCACAAATGCAAAGGCAAAGTAATTGTATGTCACAGATCATCAGCCAATCTAATTATTTGGCTGTTACAAAGCAAGCATCCAGCAGGAAAACAGCATTTCATTAGGTTGGCATGAACAATATAAGCAGAAACAGAAAGAATTCAAACAAATGCCAGGTATGGGTACAGTCTTTACATAACAAATAGCAATTTCAGCAGTAAATGTAATTTATCAAAATGCTAACACCTACACCAAAAATAAAGGGAGAAAGTTACACTCCAGAAATGCACTTTTTCCAGGGACCAAGTCTGGAAAGATCTGCAAGAACCATGGATTCATGGTCATGTCATGCCAAGAGCTCTTGGAGTCAAGCAATAAAGAAGAGGCCAGAAAGGGTCAAGAAAGAAGGCAGCTGGAATCATGCTCCTGAAATAATTTAGCTGAATTATGTCATGTTCCCATATAAAAAAAACACTACAGAGAAGAGTGACCAAAAAATCCCACAGATTAATCGGGCTGGTGGCCAGGTTAGGCACATAGGCTGTAGGTCAGGCATTCTCACTCTACAGGGAAATAAAAGGTGAATCTACCCTTAGCTCCCCTGTTTTCAGGCTCAAAGGCTGGATACCAACCAAAACTTCAAGCTCTTGTGAGCTATACAGCTGCCTCCTTAAAAACTACACCTTTCCTCAGCATTCCTTAGTACTCCATCCCCAAGTCTCTTACTAATTAGTAAAGAGCTTCCTCTGGTCTCCATCTTCCAAGGATCTTTGATTCCCCATTGCTCTCCCTTCTCTCTCTCACTCATTTTCAAGGTCAGATCTTACTCTGTACACAGCACACAAATAAGTGACAACTCGAGAACAAACTGAAAAAAAAAAAAATCAGGATTGCTTTCACCACAACAAAGTACATTGCTCTCAGAGCCTGGCCCCAAGATTACAAACAGTAATAGGTCACTGAGAAGCTGGATAGAGGAGCTGATAAAGGAGAGAGGGGAGCTGGGAATGAATCAGGGCACCTTGGTGTTGATTTTCTTAGCAGGGAGTACCCCTGTCCTCAGAGGGGTTACCCTCAACTCACTTGTGCCAAAATGAACTGGATCCTTCAGAGCTGCCAAGTTCCAACCAGCAAAGATAGATGAGGTGCTCAGATCCGACAGTACATTCCACAGAGTATCTGAGCAACCCGATGAGCAACATGGACTGTACTGCTGTTAACAGACGATTGCAGAGGCAGGGAAGAAAAGGAAGGACAAGAAGTTAGAGGCTGGACTCCCACTTGAAGCATGAGCATACTTCAGAGCAAGCAGAGCCCATCTGATGGCACAGGATCGAGGTGTGAGGAACCCAAAGGAATAACCTGAATTCACCCGATAAATGGTGGACAAGCTTCAATAAGAAAACATCCACAAGATAGAGGTACGCAATCCCAAGTCATTGCTTCTTTACAGATCCAAGTTACATGTTCTATTCCCCATGTGCCTGCATTACCAAGGTGGTGTTTTCTAGAAGCCAAATGCATTGAGAGGAAGAATCCACCAGCTAAGAATTTGTAGACCAACCTGTTGGAACCCCCAGAGGTTGACTACTTCCCTCCCACCACTGTGGGCTATTGTTGCAGGCATAGGACCAGCACTCCTGGCCTCCAGCTCCATCTTCAGACTCATTTGTTTTGCTCTTGTAATCATATAAAAATCTGTGAATGCACAACGATGTCATATTCATACAAAACATGAATATTTAAATGAAATTAAAGTGAGTGTTCACAGTCAAGATTCAAAAAACCCTACTTAAGTACTGCTCTGTCAGGTACTTATGGCTTTACACAGATGCCTTTAAGTTCCTTGTGATAAAGCAGAAATGTGCAGCTATGCCCTTGTTCAGGTTCCCCTCCTCCTTACAGCACATGGTACTTCACTATTGCACAAGTGAGTTTGTCACCTCCCCTAAATCATCCCCAGCTTTTAGTGTCAATGCTCATTTTGCACTGCTGCAAATGGCTCAGTTGTCACAAGAGAAAGATATAGTCATGATTTAATTTACAAATGATTTATTTCTATAAAATACATAAAAATTATTCTGGCCACATAGGTTTAGTACACCAGTGATGCAGGTCTGGAAATAAAGGAAACTATTCTAATTCTTCTGAGAAATGAAAAAGAATTTCATTTTAGAAGAACTATTGATAAACTGCATCTAGGCTTTCTCCTATTTTTAAAGGGTTCAAATAATCAGATCATTGAAGGGGTGAAGGCAAAAACAACTACGTCAGGCTGGACTTGCTATCCATCACATCTGATGTCCCACACAAAGCAATCAATCCTTCATGAATAAAAAAGGGATTTCCTATCTTCTACTAAACCCAAACAGATCTTCAACTCCTCTTGTAGGGCTTAATGCACCAAGCCAGCTAGAAGTGTGTTGTGTTCTACCTTTGAGCTGACAGAACTAGATCAGACGTCAGGCCACTAAAATTACCTAAACATTTCACCCTGATCCCCTGAGTTAATTCTAGTAACTCACAACTCACCCATTATTCCTTCCTGTCCTTCAATTCCCAAAACATCAGCTCTCTGGAGTTTACCAGCAGTCACTGAAGCTAAGCATAACTTGAAGACAAGGCAAAAAGTGGTCTCTGGCCTGCAAATATCCACATTTGTGCACATTATGCTAATACAGGAACTTTAGTCCCTGGTCTCAGATCTCTCAGGATCCTGTTACACAACACAGCCCAAGGTCCCAACTGCCACACTGCAGTGCACAGCACCCTCTTCAAATCCTCAAACCTGGATTTTACTTACAAGCTCAGCAGTTTACTGGAGGAAATCAGTAAGTAATTACTCATTGTCTACTCTGCCAAAAGCTCATGGTGAAGGTCTGGAAAATTTCCCAGCCATGAAAACAAAAGCATTTCCCTTATAATAGAATGGAACATTTGTCACCAAGGCTCCTCATTTCCTCTACGCAGGTTTCAAGTTAAAAGGTGTCAGTTTGACACCATATGCAAAGCTGCTAGGTACCTAGATTGGAAGTTAGCACTTCTATTCCCTACAGACACAAGAAGTACTCACAGGTTAGAACAGATGGTGGGGAAGTCAGGAAACGTATGTTTTTATTTGGACACCTTCACACCAAGGACCGAAAGAAACCACCTTTCCTCCATCTCTTAATGCCACTTCTCGTTTCATACGGTTTCAAGTTTGGCAGAGGAGAGCTCCTTTTTACTTTCCTGTTGTTCACCAAACAAACAGGTTCCACCTCTCAGGGAAAGCACAGTGAGCCCTTCCCCTTTCCTGGGGCTTCCCATCATCCTTGGCAGGGTGGCATGAGATATGTGAAACTCTCTAGCTGCTTTATTGAACTGCAAACAGCTAAAAATGGAAACAGACCAATGAGATTCTACCAGTTATTGCTTTTTGAGTTTAACTGCTCAAACACCAATTTACAGAGAGGCCCAAAAGACATGTATGCCTTCTACTGGGACAGCAATAGCACAGATGAGGGGGGAATTTCCATTTCTGTTGGTCATAAATGTTTTACCTTGAACAAGATGAAAATCACCCAAAAATCCCTGTCTTGAAATTACAGTTATTCTTGACTGATAAATTTTGGCCTGCTGTTAGCAAAGTTTAGCACTTTGCTGAAATATCAGTTGCTCAATCACTGTATGACTGACTTAAAGAGACATCACAGAACTTTACAGAAATCACATCAGAATCAATCCCTTTCTCTGTGCATTGGGGTCTCTGCACTGATTCTTCTTTTTACAGTATCATAGATCACCCTTCCTCCCACCTATGGAAGGTAAAAAAGGCAGGGTGTTAAATATTATCACAGTAACCACTGCTAGTTCCAGCCTCAGGACACAGAAGGGCAAAGGAAGAAGCACTACATTCCACATGCTCAAGGGTTGAACTGCAAAATGGCTTATTTCAGATTAAAAAAATAGGAAAGGACAAAAGTTTCCATGACGGAGTACAGCATTTCTGCTGACCATAATACATAAAGACAAATTTTTCATCCTTATAAGGGTTCACAACAGTCCAACTCCCTTCCCAGAGCCTTCTTCCCAACACACAAGGCAATCCTTTGGTATTTTGAACAATTTCCCTGCATGCTCCATGCAAAATTCTAACACCCTTCAAGCCTTTTCTTTGTCACTACCTGGTTGCTGTATAAACAATCTTTTCTTCCAGTTTCATCCCAGCGTATCATTCACCCCTGTCCCCAGACTCCCTGCCCACCAGGCTGGATCACGAGCAGAGGACAAGCACATCCAGCCTTGCCTCAGCAACACCCAAACAGCAGCACTGCTTCCCAGCTAAAGCCCAACCTTTTTAAAGGCCATCATGGGATTTCAACAGCAAAACTTTTTGGGAACATTTAACTCACCTTAATGCCCCAGGTGGACAACTGTTGGGGATACAGGCAGTTTGCTGCTGCTCAGCCAGTCTGCAAAGGGTTACAGACAACTAACTTCAGCTTCTTCAAGACCAGCAAGCCATCAACCTCCCAACCTGCAGGTTCAGTGGTGAAATGTGTAATTTCAGGGATGTTTGCATGTACAGGACTATGCAAACCTGAGCTCCAGAGGTAGGTTTCTATTCTAGCTGGTTTTGCAAAATCTGAAGCCTAACAGTGGCCTAATTTCAGCTGGACAGGAGCCTCCTTTCACCAGGAACATAGCTAAAAGATGCTCTAAAGCCTACAGTCAGCAGGGTACAGTGAAATCCAAGGAAGAGTACATTGCAAATCCTCACGACATGAGCATTTGCCATGCTGAGGATTGCTGTGATGATACTGAAACTGAGGAAGGATTTCCTGTCTCCATTTCCTACAGCTTCTAGGAAGCTGCCCCTGACAGCAGTAGGTCTGGCTCATACATATGCGCTACAAACACAGGACAAAGACCAAAATCATGTGAAAGTTCCAGGTTCTTTTAATCAGAATACATGTATCCTGATATTCAAGTACCTCTCAAAAACACTGATTCAATAATCATTACTTTTTTTCCTGTCTGAACAAAGTGCAACTTCCAACAATTACTCACACATATGTTACTCATGACCAACTGGACGAAAAAACCCTACTGATGACATTTTGCTGCTACTACAACATGAGTAGCTGTGACATTTCATTCACAGTTGTATGGAAACAGACACTGTGATCATTAGAACTTTTGAATACAAGCTGCTGAAGAATCTTAAAACAGATGCCGAAAAGGTAGTACACATTTCTGAAGCAGAAGTAAGTTTCTGGATGAAGGCTCCTGCCTACATTCAAGAATATTTTGACTCACTAAATCCCACATGAATTGTTCACACTATTTTTTGAGGATTTACTCCCTGGAAAAAGTAATGACTTTCAATTTTTCATCACTGCTTTTTGGAAGCTAAAGGTAAAATAAAAGTATTCCCTCTGATGCATTAAGGTAGAATATGATTCTTTATGCTCCAGTTACTGGAAAGACCATAGCAGTGGAAATAACCGAAATAAAAAATTCTATTAAATATACAGTTCCTTTAGCTCCATAACATGGGAAGCTTTTCCAAAATCACTAGCTTCAAAAGCTTCTACGATCCTTGGAAGAATAGAACACAATACTCAGAGAAGACTGTTTTGATATGCTGCAGTGGAGCTGTTACACCCAAGTCTTTTTGCAAGCTTAACTATTTGACAGGCAAATTCTTAACACCTACCTTAAGAGCTTATTGTACAGAAGCAATATAGACACCAAAACTAAAATGCCCTAAAACATAAAAGGTAAGCTTTTTTTTTTTTTTAAATTAGCTCATGTTCACTATGGAAGCCATGCAATCCTTGCATATCTCACAAACAAGCATATCAGAGCAGAAAGTGGTTAGTGGGACACCTCTCCCTGCCCTCTATGACAAAACCTACCAAAATTGCCCACTGCAGTCTGCACATTTCAACAGTTACTCCTTAATCTCAAATCCACTGTTCAGATAATATCTACCAGGAATAATACAGATTTGTAAACAGCTCATTGCTCTTTCTTCAGCCTCTGAGACACTGAAATAACTGGAAGTTGTACTTGAAGAATAGACAAGAAAAATCACTTCTCCATGGAGTAAAGGGAAGGCAGTTTACATAGGGCACAAAGGTAAATGTAAGGGGTTTGTCCCAGTAAGTCCAACTGTGATATTTTTCTACCTGCTTCACTATTCCAGTTGAAAAGCTGCCCATCAGTATTTAAGTGGGACAAGGATTTCAAGGATTTATTGATAACAAAAGCAAGCACGAGCTGAGTGCAACACAGACTATCAGCTACTGGAGAGCAGGCAGCAATAGTCACACAAGCAAAGCCAGCCCTGATTCTGGGCTGTGGAAGTCAACACAACCACATGAAATCAGGCACATGCATCCTGCTCTGCATGACCCAGATCTGACAAGACTGACAAAATCACATTGCCACAGCCAACGCTTCCCCAGCACAACAGGAAAACAGAGGAAGGCTTCTGAACATGAACCACAGAGATGAGTGGAACATGGAGAGAGACATAGATGAGGAACTAACACTTACCCAATAAAATAGATGTATTAATCACTAATGTAAATAAATGTGTACATAAAAATAAATGTATTAAGTCACTACAAGCATAACCCAGCTCAGCTGAGGCTCAGTCTCTGAAGGACCTCAGCAGGTTTATGCTGTGCTGGGAAAACACTGACAGACAACTGAAAGACGTGTGTATTTCCCTATGTGCAGAACCATACCTCAATTCTAATAAAGGAAGATTAGGTGCACTGAATACATACAGCTCAGCCAAGTGAAGGCTGAAAAGCAACAGAAGACTGACAAAATTGTTTACAATAGAATAAACACTACCACAAAAAAACCCAAAACAAACAACAACAACAACAAAAAAAAACCAAAACAAACAACAACAACAACAACACAAAAACCCAAACAAGTAGTGATAACCAAAATAGAATACATGTTAGAAATACCAGATAATACTTTGAAAAATAAACTAGTTTCTGTGGAAGCAGCTGAAACTGTCACTGTGGTCTTATTCAGTTCAACTAAGAATAACTCTAGAAAACACATACTGATGACATGATTCTCTTACTGGATATTCCAGAAGATCTTTCCTCCCTTTGAGAGAGTCCAGTGGAGGGCTACAAGGATGACTAGAGGACTGGAACACCAGCCTTATGAGGAAAGGCTGAGAGACTTGGGGCTTTTTGATCTGGAAAAGAGAAGACTAAACGGGATCTAACTCATGTGTATAAGTATGTGAGGGCTGGGTGTCAAGAAGAAAGGGGCAACCTGTTTTCACTTGTACCCTGAAGTAGGACAAGTGGCAATGGACACAAGCTGGAGCACAGAAAGTTCCACCTCAACATGAGGAAGAACTTCTTTCCTGTAAGGGTTCCAGAGCACTGGAACAGGCTCCCCAGAGAGGTTGTGGAGTCTCCTTCCTTGGAGACTTTTAAGACCCATCTGGACGTGTTCCTGTGTGACCTGCCCTAGACTAGATGTCCTGCTCTGGCAGGGGGGGTGGACTCGGTCTCTGGAGGTCCCTTCCAACCCCTAACATTCTGTGATCTTACACCCCTTTGTGACTCTTCGGGTTTATGAAAAAGCATCACAGAAATTGCCAACCTCACAACCCAGAACACATGCATGAAATAGAGGGAAGAAAAGAAATCACTTGAAACCTGGACTTCAATTCTGGGCATGTAACTTCAGGTGGTTTAGAAATAACTTATGTTTCTTTTAGCAACCTCATTTCATAACTTTGTAGCATAACTAAGTCAGTCCTAAGGCTACACATCTATTCCCTAATGGTTTTCATCATGCTTAATCAAAATAGATATGATTGTAACTGGATAAAAAAAAAAACAAAACCAGACATTTCTTATGCACCCAGTCAACAAGGCACCTTTTGTCAGTGCCCTTTCCCAACGAAAAGAAATCACTTGAAACCTGGACTTCAATTCTGGGCATGTAACTTCAGGTGGTTTAGATTATGTTTCTTTTAGCAACCTCATTTCATAACTTTGTAGCATAACTAAGTCAGTCTTAAGGCTACACATCTATTCCCTAATGGTTTTCATCATGCTTAATCAAAATAGATATGATTGTAACTGGAAAAAAAAAAAAACAAAACCAGACATTTCTTATGCACCCAGTCAACAAGGCACCTTTTGTCAGTGCCCTTTCCCAACACATCAGGCCTTCACTGCAACCAGCTGTAGCTTCTAATACACATTTGATAAAGACAAAGAGTGTCTCCATCTTTCAAGAAATTAAATACATATGTTTATGTATTAAGTACTATACATAAGCATTTAGCATAGCTACCTTCTCAAAAATATTAAATATAGTGAAAATTTGCAGGAAGTTAGTTACAATTATTAATGAGTTAATTGTTAACTATTAACAGTACATTTACCAACACAAGAAACTGGTGAGCTGCAACACACAAAGCAATTTGGTGGTATCACCACCATGATTTTTCAGAATTCAAAAGGCATTTAATAATACTGGCTTATTAGAAGTATATTGCACTTTTTTTTTTACAACACAATAGCATTTTCTCCCTTTTGCAGAGCAGGAAACAGAGCGAGATGCATCAAATGCCTTCCCGAGAGCACTTGACCCAGCCTGCAGTGAGCCAAAGATGCACTATGCACCAGCAGCATTCCTACTGCTGGCCACAACAGAAAGGTCACAGACTTAAGAGGAACATAAGTTATCATCAACTCTAAGAATAAGATAAAGGGGGAAAGCACAGTAAAGTTGCTGCAGACTTGAGCAGGTCAGAACATATTGCTCCTCTAAAGCCATATGACAGTCTTTCAGAGACAAAGTGTAGGGCTTTGGGTTCTTTTCTGTCCTGACTTATTATGAAACACACAGAGGTCAATATTATATGCATATCCAAGTCAAAAAAAGTCTGACCTAAACACAACTTTTTGAAACTTACCACTCAAAACAATATTTAACAATCTGTTTTCACTTCAAAGAAAAACAAACAGATAGCAAAAAAAAAAAAAAATTCAAAAATACTCTAAATATAAGTGTTATTCTCAGTCCTTTGTAAAACTGAGAACTTCAGAATTCCTTCATGAATTTTTGGGTGCTTCATTTCCCCCAAGTGGCTTCAAAATCCCACATGGTTTACAGCTATAAATCTGTCACCTTTGATAAACACTAAATTCACTTCAAAAATAAGAATGCAGTCACAAAACAGGCAGCAATAGTAATCAGTTATTAAGAAGTATAGTCATGCATGAGCCAAAATGCCCGATTAATACATTCTACTGCAGTTCTGCATGCGTTAGATAATTCTTCATCGCTAAGCCCCTCACCCAGGAAAGTTTTTGTGAGAACCTGCCTTACAGCAAAAGCATTGAACAGGACTCAGAGGAAAATATTTTGCACACTGGGATACTAGTTTGGAAATGGTGGCATTGGTTACAGTTTAGAAGAAAGAATTCCAAGAAACCCACGCTTTCTCCATGGCAAGGAAGCAGACTTATCCAGTTAAGCCCTAGAGTGAAAGTCCTGGCCCTTGCATCTCAGGCTGCCTAAACCTCTTTCAACCAGCAGCTGTTCCAGTTGTTCACAGTATTTTTTTTTTTGTTATACATGGATAACACACCATTCTTGAAGTTCCCCTTATACTACACCTGTTATTTACATGTAATAATTTGTCACAGGTTATTAAAAAAACCCACATACAACAAAGCCAAAAAAAACCTACATCTTTAAACCAGTGCTCTACATTTCAAATGCCCTGAAGATGCAGGATGAAGTAACAAGCTTGTTCCCTTTCGTTCATGATTACCAAACCTTTCAATTGCATTTATTGCAGCTTCTAGCATTTTTAAACACGCTGAAATCCTGACTCTGCAGCCCAGCCTACAGCTGCTTACAGGAAATCACCATTCTATCTGAAGCAGAAAACAAGGCTGATCTTCTCCACCTGAAACTCTACAGAGAAACCAGAGACAAGGAGGTAGGCCAGAAAAATCCACTATGCTACCAAAAGCTAGTGTAAAAAACCCCATAAGAAACATTACTATAACACCAGCGAGAGAGAGCCATTAAAACAATTGCAGAGACCTCACCTGCACTCTTTTGCCAACGAATATCCTCAAGCAGTGCTAAGGAACAAAGCAGAAAAAAAACCCTAGACGAATATAATACTCATTAAACAACTTAAGTCTTGTTAGCAAGCAAGTTACTTTTTGTACTCACTCCGGGGACATGCACACATGGTCAATTCCCCCTCCTGACAGCCAGGACGGAGCTCGGAGTCCCTGCTGGGGTCCGAGCCTGCAGCCACGCACCCTCTGGCTGGAACCCCAGAAGCTGCACAGGGCGAGGTCAAGTCACAGTAAGAGAAGCCCCCCGGGGCAGCCCCCCTTAACTCAGGAACTGAAGCGAAAGTGCCTGGCCCCCCAGGCCCCGCTCTTATTGCCCAGTGCAGATGCGACCCCGCCGGGCGGGCCCGG
>NW_008593983.1:16676-20551 GCF_000691845.1 Merops nubicus | reverse complement strand
AATGAAAGAGTTAAGAAAATTGTTTTTCTGGACAAAGGCCCCAGAAAATGCCATTCATTGAGAGGGTTTAGAATCCTTTGTTCTCACCTCAGACCTCAGCACTTTTTGTGTTTTCATTATGAACATTTTGCTTGTATCAAATAAATATATTGCCTCTAATATCCCAGAGTAAGCACACACACAAGGAATAACAGGAGGCCACCTACAGATTATATCAGGCTAGCACAAATCTTCTCAAGCATGTTAGAAACTAAATCATTCAATTCTCAGATACAGACAGAGGTATTTATTTGTGAACCATGAGTATTCAGTTTTGGATTGTTAGCTTGGTAAATCATGAAGTGTTAAGAATATAATGTATGATCATGCTGATCATGCTGTGAAGATGATTTAGTCTGTGCTTTGACAACAGCTCAAGGCTCTGTTATCCTAAACCAAACTGGACTGTCTTTTCAGAGAACATGAGATCACCAACTGCCAGCTTAGTAAGCAACATAGGCCATCCTTTCCCTGCTCATTTTCTTTTAGGACCCACTCTGCCTTACACTTTCCACCATGGGATAAGACTTTCTCCAAGCTTCTTCTTTCACACACTCACCAATGTCGTGCACACAGATTTGATCCAACTGAAATCTCTGCCCTGGTTGAGAGCACCAATGACCATGAAGAAGAGGGGATTGCAGGGATGGTACATAGGACCTCTGGCACCTGTTGGTTGGAAAGAGGAGGATTCAAACAGGCTACAGTTCTCTGGTTCTCTTGGTATCTTGAAAGTATGAGGGTAAGATGGAACTGACATATTTAGTGCTCCCTATTGTCCAACAACAGTGTATTTTGTGATTTGGAGTTGTCTTTTTCTGGGGGACGGGGTGAGGGGTGTCTCATTTGAGCATTATTTGAGCATCCATCTGCACCCACCAAAACAGTTTCAGCATCTCCATGGTCAAAAAAATCATGTGTCCCAAATTAATCTCAGGTACTTGAGGAATGAGTAGTGGAAACTCAGCTAAAAAAATGTATTAGGCTTTCTTCTAAGGGGAGAGAAGATTTGAAAGGTCTTCTGAGGGATGACTTGTCTACTGTCATACTAAGAATCCTGTTATGACTGAAAAGGAGCACACACCATATTTATGGAACCAAAACATCAGTTAGTTTGGGACATCTATTTATCTATGGTTGTTTTTTTTTTTTTTTTAAGTTTATTTAAATTTTATTTAAATTATTACATATAAGATGTCTTTTCCAGTGGCTATGAGCTTAGACAAATTGTTTACAATTTCAAAGGAAAGCTGAATTTATTATGGCTCCACAAATTGGGATGTTTGAAAAATGGAAATTATGATAACTTTCTGTCCTTAAAACTATGGAGATTTTACTTAATATATTCACTGTGTGCAAGTATTTTAAAGAAACACAGCAAAATTATAAGAAAGTTTAAATGGCATAGCTGAGAGCATAACATACATGGTTGTCACTTTTTTTTTCCCTCCCCCCTTCTGACAATTGAGTGCTTAACCAAGCAAATTTAGTGTTCAGTTATCACACATTTAGTATGTAGTATTAAATCATATGCAGAGAACCTTTCCTTGGAAAGCTGGTTTGGATTTTAGTCTTCCCATAGGCTGCAACAGGTGGAGAGAGATATTGAGAGCAACATGTGAGCAGCTCAGGCTCCCACCAGCGTAGTCTCCTGAGCTCCCCTTGCTCTGTTGCTAAGGAACAGAACAAGCATACAGCTGCTGCTCCTCTCTCTGAAATTCACAACACCTAAAATGTGATTGAGAACTGTCTGTTTTCATGTTGAGGAATCATAAGTTTTAAAGCTTCAAGCCCAGGATTCTCTAAAGCATTATTGAGAAAGGAATAAATAAAAGATGGGGGGAAAAAGATCTTACTAAAAATGTCTCAAGCAAGCTGCTGCTCTTTTAGTTTAGAGCTATGTATAAATAAAGCTATTTATAATCTGCTGCTGCAATCATTATGTCAGTATATTCGGTGCAAAACTCTTTGCAAATAGTGCTGTGACTCAGAAGATAAGAGAATTTTTGTCAAGGGCAGGCACTGTACAATTTGGTCCTTCCCTTATGCCTTTCACATTTTTGTGACTCTAAGAGAGTCATTGATCTCCAGGCTTGCAGTTATGAGGGGCATAAATAATACTATAGCCTATTATTGTTGATACTTACAAATAGGTTATAAATTAAAATCTCATACACTTTCAGTACTGACCCAGAACCTTCCTTGCTTCATATAGCTCATGGTGACGAAAAGATGACAGACAGTTAGGTTGATATATAAGTTTGTAGCTGGAAAGAAAGGCAGAGTTAAAGCTGAGATTTTTTACTAAATTCATAGTCTTAAATATGGAATTATAGGCAGGACTAAAGATGGCAACATCTACAGCTTCAAAGTAATGACATAAGAACCCCAAACACCATTTTAAAAAGTGGACACTGAAGCTATAGGTTCCATCATAATTCTTACACTGGAGTGTGGCAGATGTTTTCATGTTCCCATATACATTATTTTATATACATTTCTTAGGCACAAATTATATTGTGTCTATATGGGCACTATTACATAGGTGTTTGTGTGCCTGTATGAGGAAGTATATGCACATATGATTGTTGTACAGAAACACCAATTTATAGCAAGCTAGACTTAAATTGTTCTACAGGGTAACTTACTTTTGACAGGCAGTTCCAGGAAGGAGAAGAACAAAATAAGCACAAGCAATAAAGAGAACATCTAAACATGCAAAAACTACTGAAGTGCCAGGAATCTGTACCCAAAGTCAGATCTAAGCACTGCAAATGTTGTTTGAAGAGAAAAGCAACAAGGCTTTGTTTGTTAACTCCAGAATACGTGTCTCAACAAAGCATCAGAGTTCAGATGAGCTCTGCGTATGATACACACCAGGAGCACCCACTCTTAAAGGACTGTGGGAATGGAAGAAGCACAAGCAAGTATTAAACAAGGGCAATGAATTTTAAACAGCATAGGCAACACAATTTCATCTCTGGTTTTGTTTCTTTTATGTCAAAAACTATCTTCTTACTTATCCGATTATTCTCTAATGACAAATTTCACATCACATTGGAGCTGCACTTAAGATAATATCAACGAACAACTACAACTGTTTACAACAGTGTTTTGGTAAGGATCAGGAGTGTGGTTTTGAAGCAAATCATTATCATACAGCTTATTGTGCTTGGTTTGCATCATAGCACGAACACTGTGCTCATGAGCTGGACGTAATTAAACTGGAAGATATCGAGGAGCATATGTAGCCACAAATGAGCATTGAGCTTGTGAAATAATCCAAAGTCACTTCTGATATAAATAAATAAATACATACATACATACGAAATATATCTAGTGTAAACTTCTGAGGACAAAGTATTTAACTCTGTGTCTGCCCCTACTTATTTCTTATCTGCTACTGCAAGTGCAGCCTGTAAGGACCACTTTTCCCTGTAAAGTCCTGGTAATTTTTATGGAAGGTCAGTCTAGGTATTATATATACAAATGGATTTTACAGTCATAAAACAGATCAATGAAGTGACATATTGCAGTGTGTAAAGTTCTGTAATATCTGACACCAGCTAATGACCTGATCGTTTATATGATTTTGTATGCACCAGATACAGCAATCGGTTCTTTTGAATCCTTCAGATAAACCAACTAAGAGACTTTTGTTGTTTTTCTAGTAGATTGAAATAGACTTTGTATGAGGATGAATTAAATATTTTTTTCTTTTGTTTATGCAGATTTGATCTTTCAAATCTGAATTCTAATCAGTTCTAAAGATTACAAAACATATCTTTTTAAACATGGTTTTATAGTCAATACATCTAAGAAATTACTGCCATTTA
>NW_008593983.1:8374-16645 GCF_000691845.1 Merops nubicus | reverse complement strand
TGAAATGATAGATCAAAACCCAAAGTGAATAGTATCATCAGATGAAAAAACTCTCTATAATTGATCTACTTGAATAAAGGAGTAAATGAAAGCATTCTTGATCTAAGCACTAATTTCTATTTCTTCTATGCATAAAATAATGTAAAGTCAAAGTATCTCTCATACTGAAATGTTAAGGACTAAACTAATGCATCATTTTAAAAATATCATTAGTTATGATACTTTAGATGTGTTAGTCTTCTCTGTGATTGTATCTGGAGAGGCAATGAAATGTGAGTTAATGGCCTGCCTTAGGACCTCATCTGTATCCTGTACAGCCACGTGCTGCACAGTCCAGCCATGTGAGCGTTACTGCCTATGCAGGAGGACATCAGTCTTCCTCCTCTACAATTCTTAATCAGGGAGCTACCTTTTCTAGTGGAATGCTGATGGATTACAGTTTTGGTTGTTATGAACACCGAATAATGGGACATATTGGCATATTTAACTCTACTGTTAAGTCTTCACCCCCCACCCCACCCCTCATATTAGTCTTAGTTTGGAGTAATTTGCTTCTGTTATAATCTGTTATGACATTTCTGTCTTGGAAGCTAAACCACCTTGGATCTCAGAGAAGTAAAGAGGACAACTCAAATTGCATTTGGACTTGTTTACGATTTATGAGAAAGGCTTTACAGATTTTACAGATTGTCTCAAATTTTTCTTATGAATATACTAAAATGCCATTGATGACGTTGATCACTCCAAAAGGAAGCAGTAGGAGACAAAGACATAGCAACATCAGATGGATTGACAGTTTGTAGAACTGCCTCACATCTGAGAGAGTGCATAAATCATTCTTTTTTAGAGTATAGCAACAGAAGCATTTCCTCTACATGTTAGGAAGCTCCAACAGATGACACTTTTTTCTAACACGTTCACATGGGTTAAAAAAAGGTCTTTTTAAATGTAATTTCTGGGGATTTAGACACACTGATAAGCTGTTAGTGTGGTACAACTGATCTTTAATATCCTGACAGGTTGACAGATTTGGAACTGAAAATTAAAGCCCAAACACGTTTTGTGATAATAACTGGATAACTGTAGCGATCCTTTCATCTATGGCTCCCATGAATCAACATAGAGAAGAATACCTCTAGCATATTTTCTCTGAAATTGGTTACATGTATAGATAGATCAATCATGGATCAGTTGCTTAGTGTTAGTTTTGTCCAGGAGCCCAGAATCTCTGATATGTTTTAAAGTTGTCTTAATAGGGCCTAGGGTCCTGTGACTGGATGCTATAGTGCTGAAAATCCAAAATTAGTGAGCATTAAGCATCATGGAATCAAAGAATGGTTTAAGTTGGAAGAGACCTTAAAGATCATCTACTTCCAACCCCCCTGCCATGGGCAGAGACACCTTCCACAAGACAAGGTTGCACAAAGCCCCATCTCCCCTGGCCTTGAGCACTTCCAGCAAGGGGGCATCTACAACTTCTCTGGGAAACCTGTTGCAGTGTCTCACCACACCCACATTAAAGAAATTATGCCTTATATCTAATCTAAATTTCCTTTTTTCAGTTTAAAACTGTTACCCTTCATCCTATCATAGCCTGAATAAAGAATCCCTCTACATCTTTTCTGTAGGCCCCCTTTAACTACTGGAAGGCTCCTATAGGGTCTCCCTGGAGAACATTTCACATTCTACAGGATAAGGCCTCAATTACTGTTACTATTACTTAATTACTTATTGCTTCATTACTTATTACTTACTCGCTACTTTGACCATATATTTACGACATATCGACTCAATATTTACTAATATATATTTCTGTCTTCATTTTCATTGAGTCAGATCTCTGATTCCATGTATGACTGAGGGCAAAAAAATCTGTTAGTCTAATAATTCCAGATCAGTGTGTTTCCAGGCATTTCTTGGCAGTTTGCAGTTTACCAGTTTGTCAGTTATCAGACTTGACAATCTTACACCCATCAGTATGTAATGTCGTGTAATTCTCCAGGTTTCTCTAACTGATACCTTTTGATTAAATTGACACAGTGGTTTTACTGTATTTCCAGACAGAGATGCATTGCTTTGACTTGCTGATTAGGTAGCTGCTGATAAAGAAGTTCCACTTCAGCAGTTTCAGAATCAATAGCAAGAAATGCAGCTGCATGCCATATGCTTGCTTCTTACTTTATTACTTTCCTTTTTGGTATTATTGCAGTCTGGGGGCTCCCCAGACATCTAACATGGTAGCTTTTTTCCTTTTAAAATGTCAAACTGCTGCCAGGGCGCTGTTGGAATGGGTTTACTATTGTCACTTTGGAAGGATAGCAATAACAAAAGAAAACCTGGAGAGAAAGCATTTTCCCCTCATTGATTTTGACCTGAAGGGTCCATACAGCATACATCTGTTATCCTGTTATCCATGAAAAAGTTCCACTGGCACATTCAATGATTGCTTTTCCTTTTTAATGTATACTGGGTAGAAAAGAACAAATTCATTTTCCTGAGAAATGTTGTGTATTTTGCAGATATAACTTCAGTTTCATGTGTTGCAGCATAAAAGTTTTCCCTGTGCCTAGCAGTGAAATCGTATCTACAGATGTTATAGAATCAAAAAAATTCAAACCACCTTCACTTACTATTGAAGATCACTTTGCATAGTTATATAAACTGATTATATAATCCAGATGCTCTCAGTTTTTGTCTTGGTTTTGTCAGAAGTATTTCTTAATGTTCCTACTTTGATAGAATCTTTCTGTTTCTTCTCTTCCTTTCTTCTTAGATGACACTATTAGTCTCAGTAAGCCCTGATAAGCCATTTAACTTTAAGTGAACAAAAGAGATGTAGATATTGAGGGCAAGGAACAGTTAGGAACATTCTGCAGGAAAGCAAAAGGAGTTTAAGCTCTAACTGAAAATATTTAAATCTTAAGTAATATAAATAATATATGCAGTGTTTTCAGACTACGAGTTATATGTACAATCAAAAGTACTGTTAATGAGAGCTGTAAAGTTAAGAACTGTTCTAAGAGATGTTATGCATTGTGTTCCTCACCTCTTTCTCTAGATTCTGTGTATCTATGTGTATCTATTAATATTTTAAACTTTTAGTTATTTCAAAAAAAGTCATTCCATAACATGAGAAAAAACCAGTAGTACTTGTATCTATCAAGACAAAGGATTTTTACTTTAGGTTTTATGTAAAGATATGTTTTGAAATTCTACCCTGCAGGTAATTTTGTCTGTGGCACTTTTTCCTGCAATCTGTTTTTAGACAGATAGTTGCATGTATATAAGCCATGTTTAAAATTACTTTCAGCCAAAAGGGTTTTTTGACCACATTTAATTTCTATGAACCAAAACATAAATAAACAATTAAGTCAGAGGGAACAAAACAAAAAAAGTATCCAAACAAGTAAGCAGAAGTATTACTTTATCAGTGATTTGAATAATGAATATTATCAGGTATGAAAACCTAACTGCTAATCCATACAGATTAGCTGTAAGCAACCAATATTATACGGCTGAAAAAATAGAAATAATTTGGAAATCCATTTAAAAAAGAAAAAAAACCAAAGCTAACCCTAGTTGCATTTGAAATTATTCTTTGCATGTCAGACAAATTTAAGTAAAAATACTCTGATCAAGGATGTCTGAAGGGTATTTCATGAACAGTATCCTCCTGCTGCACTCCTCATAAGATGAGGTTGATTCATCAACGTGCCTTGTACTCAGAAGACTTTGGTTGGTAATCGATTTAGCAATTTCACTGTCAGCAGTCATTAGACAAACAGGGTCTTCCAAAGAAATTTGGATAGATATCTGGTCCAAAATATTTTTACTATTGCACTTATTAGATTATAAAGGGCAGGAAGAACGTAGGAGCCTTTTAGGCAAAAAAAGAAGTATTGCTTATTCAGAGCCAGGATCAACAGTTCAACTGCGAACCTTTTATCGCTTCTAAAAATGGGCATAAAATAATTCTTCCAGCATCTGTGGAATACAAATCTAGATACATTAAACCAGCCATTGGATTTGATGCTGTTTTAAAGAGTATTAGACTGAAGAAGACAGTCTTCCATCTAAAATTGTGATTGATAGAGGGAAACTAAACAAAATTTAAAATCTGGTCTTCATCCAGATTGTAAACATAATCTTTTATTTCTTGGAGTCTCAGAGATGTCCATTCTTGTATTTTGGGTTAGATCCTGGGTTTTTAGTGTCCTCCTATGTAATTAAAACCACGCTGCAGTTCCAGCATCTGCAGATCCCTGCTTCACATACAAGTGGTTCAGTACAGCTAACTAATAAACTTCAAGAAAAACCTTTGGATCTCAGTAAAATTGTCTAGTGAGTACTAGTGAAAAATAATCAAGTAGCTCTGTATCATAAGGAAAAAAGTTTGTGAAAACATGGTCAGAACTATTTTCTTAGAGTGTCATGGTCTGAGCTAGAACAGACCTAATTCTGCTCAGTGATTTTACTTTTCAGCAGTCTCTTCTAACTCCACTCTGAAGTTAACAGCATGTTTTTGCAGTGTCTTCTTACAGGAGTGATAACACTTGATGTTTATTGTTCCTACCAAGGGCTGGTGTGCAGAAAGGCTCTCGCTTCTACTTGCTTCTGTGCAGACCAAGGTCACTGCTATGTCTTGTGTACCATATTAGGGTGCTGTGAAGCAAGGCACCACACCTGTGGGGAGGAGCAGACAGGACAGGTGACCCTAAACTGACCAACAAGTTATTCCATCCCATATACCTCATGATCAGTATAAAGCTGAGGGATCACAAAGGTCAAGCTCTCTTCCTCAATGGCCAGAGTCTGAGGAGGACTCCATCCATTCTGTCTTTAATCCTAATCTATGTTCCTCAATCAAGTTCCAGAATCCATCTCCTGAATCCAATTCCCATCTGCCACTGAGTCCAGTCCAGGACTTCCCCAGTGCCTGCACCCAGCATTAGTACTGATGGTAATGTAATTACAATCAGGGGGGTAGCATTCACTATTAACTTTATAGATATTTGTATATAGCTCATTTATTGTTATAGTTTCACTACAGTTTCTTTTCCAGTCTGTAAGTCTGTCTCCATTATTCCCTTTGGGAAGAGAGGGGTGTTAAGAGAGAGCATCTGTCACTTGTTTAGTGGCCAGCCATCCCTAGGCCTTGACCCCTTGGAAAGGCATCAGTAGGGCAATAGAGATAATACATGTTCTAGGGTGGTGGAGTTGTTGTAACAGATTCAGAACAACAACAAGAAGATCAATATTCACGACAATTTTCTTAAAGAGATTTTTTTACAAGGATAGTAAATCATGAAACACTCTATTTTTCATAGATTTTACCCTCCAAGCAAATTTTTTGATGGCTACTAAAAGAAGATAAAGATCTTCTGATGGTGTTGACATAATTTAAGAATTTGAAATGGAAACATCTAACACATTACAACCAAGAGGACTCATTGCAGCTTCATAACAGAATTCAAGTGATAATAAAGTGAAAGTTTCTTAATATATGTTCTTCACAGCAAAATTATTTGGGTTTTTAAACTAAACTCCTTAGATATTTTAAGCTGGAAATTGATTTAAACCCTAACTGATTGCATACATTTCTACTATAGCAGAGCTCAATCTATACTAAGTATGAAAAAATTGTGTAGCTTTCTGTGCAGTTGTCAGCTAGAACATTCACCACATCTTCTTGTTTATTATAACCTAATATTTAGATTATTATTTTAATGAGACATCTGTCAATTACACTATGTATTGATGTAGAATTAATATTTACATTTTCTAAGATAGATAATTGTGAAATTTACATTATCATAAGCAAACAAGCACTCTCAAATAAAAAAGACAGATATAATCACAGTTATATGTCAAGTAGGAAAAAAAATCATAAGGAAAGAGAAATTGTAAGAAAAATCTGAGACTGATGAAGAAAAGAGAGAATCTATTTCTTGTGTTTCTTGAATGCATTATTTTGCACTGTTCTTAGAATCATCGAATGGTTTGGGTTGGAAGTGACCTCAAAGATCATCTAGTTCCAATCCCCCTGCAGTGGACAGGGACATCTTCCCCTAGATCAGGTTGCTCTAAGCACCATCGACAACTTCCCTGGGCGACCTTAGTGTCTCACAACCCTCATCTATCCTCTTCCAGCTTAAACTCGTTACCCCTCATCCTATCTCTACAAGCCCTTGTAAAAGGTCCCTCCTCAGCTTTCTTGTAAAACCCCTTGAGATACTGGAAAGCCTCAATAAGGTCTTTCCAGAGCTGTCTCTTCTCCAGGCTAAACAACCCAACTCTTTCAGGCTGTCCTTGTAGGAGAAGTTTTACAGCCCACTGATCATCTTCATGGCCCTCCTTTATACCTGCTCCAAGAGGCCCCTGTCCTTCCCGTGCTGGGGACTCCAGTGCTGGACACAGTACCAGAGAAGGTGTATCACAAGAACGGAGTAGAGGGACTGAAACCCCTCCCTCGCCCTGCTGGCCATGCTCCTTTTGATGCAGCCCAGGGTAGGGTTGGCTTTCTGGGCTGCACTCCCACATTGTTGCCACATGTTGAGCTTTTCATCAACCAGCAACCACAAGTCTTTCTCCTCAGGACTACCCTCGGTCCTTACTCTGCCAAGCCTGTATTTGTGCTTGGGATTGCCCTAACCCAGGTGCAGGGCCTTGCACTTGGCCTTGTTCAACCTCATGAGGTTGTCGTGGACCCACCTCTCCAGCCTGCCAAGGTCCCTTTGGTCCCTTCCCTCTAGCATCTCGACCACACGGGACAGCTTGTTGTCCACAGACTTGCTGAGGGTGCACACAATGCCACTGTTCATAGCACTGACAAAGATGTTATACAGCACTGGCCTCAGTATGGTTCCCTGAAGAACACCACTCATCACTGGTCTCCACTGGAACACCAAACTTTTGGCTGCAACTCTTTGAGTGAAGCCATCCAGCCAATTTCTTATCCACCAAGTGGTCCATCTGCAAATCCATGTGTCTCCAATTGAGAGACGAGGATGTCACGTGGGACAGTGTTGAATGCTTTGCACAAGTCCAGGTAAGGGACGTTGGTTGCTCTTCCCTTATCCATTGATGCTGTAACTCCGCTGTAAAAGGCCACCAGATTTGTCACACATTATTTGCCCTTGGTGAAGCCATGTTTGTTGCCACCTATCACCTCATTTTCCATGTGCTCTAGTAGAGCCTTCAAGAGGATATATTCCATGATCTTGCCAGCCACAGAGGTGAGACTGACTGGCCTGTAGTTGCCTACGTCTTGTTTTTTCCCTTGTTGAAAATGGACATTATGTTTCCTCTTTTCCAGTCAGTGAGAATTTCACCAGACTGCCATGACTTTTCTAATATGATAAAAAGTAGAGTAGCAACTTCATCCGCCAGTTCCCTCAGAACGGATATCATCAGGCCCCATGGACTTGTACACCTGCAGGTTTTTCAAATGGTCTTGAACCTGACCTCACTTCCAGTGGAGGGATCTTCCTTCTCCCAGTCCTTGCTTTTGCCTTCTGCAGCTAGGGTGGTTTGGCTAGAGCTCTTGCCGGTGAAGACTGAGGCAAAGAAGTCATGGAGTACTTCAGCCTAATCCATGTGTCTTGTGAGCAGTCTCCCATTTCCTTTCAGAAGAGGGCCCACATTTTCCCTAGCCTTCCTTTTACTCTTCTTGCCAAGGCCAAAATCTGCATCTTTAACCAAGTTTTACAAGCTGGAAAATCTGATTACATGTGAAAAGATCTATTAAAAAAAAAAAAAAAGATTCCACTCTATAGAATTTTGATAAAGCATTTTAGATCCCTAAATAGGAACAGCAACATCTTGCAAGCAGGGTTAAGCCTTAACTTTCTTTAGAGACACTGTTTAGACCCAGCCAGGAGCTGAGCGCCACATGGTCGTTCAGACATTGTCCTTCCACCCCCTCTCCCTGGTAGGATGGGAAGGAGAATATGGAGGAAAAAAGGCAAAACCCTGCAAATTGAGATAAGGAGAATTTAACAGAACAACACGAAAGGAGAAGCAACAATAACAATGCCAGCAGTGACACAATCTCTAAAGTGGGTGATACAGAACAAACCACCTGTCTAAAGGCACCAAACCCACGCCAGTAGTCTCTTGATCAGCCCTAAGGAGATAGTAAACTGAATTTTAAACATATGATGTAAAAGATCAGGGAAACAAGACTCATTTCACTACTCATTGGGTATTTTTATATGTTATTCTTTTGAAATTAAACTGAAGATCTTTGAATTTAGCACAAATATAACTTCA
>NW_008593983.1:0-8299 GCF_000691845.1 Merops nubicus | reverse complement strand
TGTAGAAGCTCCAACTGTTTCTTTTGACATTAACTTTATTACCTGAAAATCTAATGCATCTAATAATGGTATATTGTTCATTCTCTATGGTGCACATAATTTAGTTTTTACTCATACATGCTGCCAGTCTCATACAGTGTGCTATGAAATTCTTCTTAGAATCATAACTATGAGGAAAAGATAATATACATACATATGTATTATGCATAATGATACGTTATACATTATTTATATTATGATAATATATATTGAGTATATATTACATATTAAGAACATGAGTATATATAATATTGAGTATATATTACATATTAATATGTTCCCTATGTGCTTTATACGGATCAGAAGTCTTAGAATACAGACTCACTAAATAGATTAAAAAGCTTAAAATCAATATGTTGAAAACTAGCTGAGAGACTAGACAACAGAAATTGACATTATAGGCAGCACCACATAGTATTTCCTGTTGATTTCAACATATTTAAAGGATTTTATAGTGCTTGTTAAGTTTACTAATTCTGCTTACAAGGTGAATGCTGGTCCTTGGAATAAAACTTTTTGGTTCAGCATTTACAACAGAAGATAGAAAAGACTTTCATATCTCACTCAGGAATTGTAGATTTTAAATTCTTCAAGAAAAGTATGAAAATGTTTAAACTGAGATAAATAAGTAGTACAGAATCAGGTCAATAATAAGTTGCTATCTGGAGTCAAATTTTGTCAATCCAATGTAATACATTTATATATTCCAAAATATACATCACAGAATAAGAAGGTAGAATAGAAGTGGACATAGCAGGGCTGCTTGAACCACAACAGGGGAGGAAAATGGTGTTTTGTCTGTAGAGACAATGATATTCATAACAGATTTGTGAATAGAGGTGCACGGACTACAGTAGGCTCTGAGGTACTGAAATACAGAGGAGATAACTGGCTCATCCAAAATCAGAATTACCCTCTCCAGGTGTGATAAGTCAGATATATTTTTGCAGCATACCTTGATCATCTACCATATGTAAGAATATCTGATTTCATTCAGGTGGACATTGGAGTGAAAATACATCTCTTACGTTATGCACGTATATTACCAGCAAGCTGCTTTTTGTGTTTCAGTTTGAAAACACTGGACATTTCTGCTTCAATATTTGCTTATTTTAGGTATAATGCTCAGTTACATAGTAAGACAAAGATCAGCACAGACAGATTTTTTTTCAATATTTTTTATTTACAGTAAGAAAGGCAAAGTCTAGAGTTTACTGTTTATACAATTTGAAAATTCATTTAAACTCCTTTCACACTAATTGTTTTCATTTCCAGGAATTCCTCTCTCTTTTGACATCTTGTCGGATGATTGTTCTATAAATAAACCAGCTTGATGGAAGCTGTTTTTCCACCCCCTGAAACCAATCTTTTCATGTTGATAAGTTCAGATTCTGCGACCTACACATCTCTTCTTTTTTTTTTTCCCCTCTCTTTTTTCTGATGGTATTCACTGCTTAATTGAATTAAATAGACATTTTAGATTAGTACTACTTTTTAGATTAGTATCTTGTAACAGATGTAAGAAAAACATTTGAAGGGGTCAGTCATTAATGGAGATACTCGACTTGACATTCAGAAACCTAACTTCAGAAGATTGCCCACTTGAGATGTGGATTTCCATTTCCTTCTCTAGTTCCACCTGAGATGCTTTATATTTGAAAGTCCAAAGGAAGCTGGCAGGTACAGAGAGGACTTTTGAGACTTCTGCTCTACTTCTGGGGCTTGATTCAGCAGCTGGGAACTGTATCTTTAAAGTCACTTGGGATGTCTTCAGGTGTTTTAACAGTCTGCATATAGACTACTTTGCATATATCTCTAGGAAATAGACTGCCTAGAAAATCTCTAGTACCATCCACCTAAAACCTTTGGCCTCCTTGGTCTCCCTTCACATGTAGCATTAAGATAAGTTAAAATTTGTAATCTTTATTAGACCTGAACAAACATATCTGTGAATGAGATTAATATGGAGCTTTCCTAGACTGTATCCTGCTATTATGAAGAAGACTGTTCTTTTATTTTAGAAAGTCCAGTACCTTGATTAGACTACTGCTCTGATGTATAAAACATCATTAATAGAAATATTTTTACAACTGCTTCCTCAAAATTAATTTGGAGGAAATATGCACATGATTTTATGTATTGATTTATTTTAAAGAAATAAGCCTTAAACAATTCATGTATGTCAATGAGTGAGTTCTAAACATCCATTTGAAATGTTCATTGCTATCAAGAAGATTGATTTGGAAAAAACAGAACTTCGTAAAACCAGGAGCAAATTCTCAATATCATCTTTTAACACAGTATTTATTGTGGTAAGTACAGAATATTTTCCACAGGGAATTTCTGAGATAAAAGGTAATATCTTCCTTTTATTTTTTTTTTTTTTTTACAAAATAAGCAATAATACGACTATTTTTTCTTCTTTAATTTTCTGTAAAGTTTCCCTTCTGAGATAATGTGGAGAAAGGCCAACTAATATTCCCATCATTACATTTTAGAACTACATGAAAAGTGGATATAATACCTTTTTTTAAGTATCAATTTCATATTTCATCACTAAAATTTGATAGATTATTATTCTTCAGAAATTATTTTTATAAACCATGTAGGGTAGTTTCATTACCTTACTCTAGTTCTCAATTATATATGTTTTAGAAAATAATGCTGGAAGCTATGGTAAACACATTTTAAGTATATTTTGAAAGTTTGTTCTAAATACAGAAATGTCTTTATGTAAAAACATCTGATTTAAATTTTCTTATTATTTAAGATTAAAAATGTCAACATTTTTAAATTTAATTTTGTACAACTAGTTAATGTTTAATAGTAAGAATAATGTATTTAGATTTGACTTTCTAACAATGATGACAGCATTTAACTCCAAGGGTTATACCTTATTCTTTCTTCTATGTCTAGTTGCACTAATGGACATTCAGGTATTGAATTTTTGAATTGGCTGTTTTGGAAAGCTTCTTGTTCTGTTTTTTCTCTGAGATATGTAATGGTGGGATGTGGAAAGGAGGAGGAAGAGAAAAACATTAGAAAAGCCCTTTGATTTTTATTTGTTAAATGTTTGTGACTCTAAGGTACCTCTCTTTATGTAGCTGTTAGTAAGGACATTTCAGGGCAAATTTTTAATGGCAAAATAGATTCCTAATAAATTTTACTGCCGTTTTTCCTATATCATACAGAAAATTTATGACAATAGCAACTACTCTGTTTTGGTTGTGAGCATGCAATCATCCAAAAGAATTAAAAAATAACATACCTATGCTGATGAATATTTATAAATTATACTCACTCCTCTTTTGAGTCAAAGAATCTACATTTTATGGCATTTTATCATACATAAATGTTCAGATTTTCACACATGGCTCGTTCTGCTAAGCACACACACAACTTTGCTAACTACTACATATTTTAAATAGTATACATGTTCATTGCCAAGCAAAAGAGGATTTTTTATTTTAGGTCAGCATACATAAACACAGGTCTTGTCATTAGCATACAATGAAGCACACCTTGCTGCCATGAAATTTTAAGCATGGTATGGCAGACTGGTTCAGTTTGGAATCTGAAATCACACTTTCTGTATTAACCATAACTCATAATTGCAAACATCTTTCACTTTTCAGTGTGAAAATAAGAGCTTTGGAGTGCTTTGTGATAGTGTAGTATTCCCATGAAATACATAATTTTGCTTCTTACATAGAAACAGTCCTAAAAACACCAAATGCCAGTGAAGTTTATTTACATCTTTTTAAGTGAAATACCTCTTCTCAGTATCCTTCTGTCTTTAGAATCCTAGATTATGATTAATTCTGTCACGTTTTAAATTTTCTAGTTTATAAATTAACAGAGCAATTGTCTTAGTATGAATAGGTAAGGACAGCTCAAATAAATTACTACTGTAGTGATTAAGTTGAAAGAATTAAGCTCTCAGGGCATAACAACCCACATTATAAATTTACTTATGAGAGCTGGATATTCATGTGAATATATTGTTATTGTCAATTTTAAATACCTATAATTCTTGTATGAGAATAATGATGGCCTACAGAAGGATGGCCCAGTGATGGCAGTGTCAAAGCTTATGTAATGATTCACGTTGGGGTGTAACTTGGACTGTAACTGTTCCTTCAGAAGTGGATTTATTATACTAATTAATAAAATCATTTCATTAACAAACAGGCCTTAACTGTTTATCTCTGGGTTGATGTAGTGCTAGCTGGCTGTGCTTTGTACTACCCCAGTTGCCTTTTTCCAGGACAAATCTAGGATGGATGGGAGTAGAAGTAAGCAGCTGAAGATGTCAGCCTGATAGTCCTGCTTTGTGTGAGGGCCAGCTATTGTCTCCTGCCTTTCTTAGTAGGATGAGACACAGGGAGCAGATCATTACACAACTCCTGTCATGATCTTGTGTTTTCTTCCTGTGGAAATTGGTGCCCTTATGCCAGGAAAGGAACCAGCTCGTGTATACCTGGCTCTGGTCTCAGTATAAGGATGCACTCTCAGCATGAGGATCAATACAGAGGTTTAAAAGCATTCTTAGGAGTCCTCTAGTTTATGCATAGGTAGATAAGCTCCAGACTAAATAAAAAAGAAATAAGCAAGCATTGATAAAAGTGGAACATTTAGCATAACCTATCATATACAACACCTACCCACACTTTTACAACGTCAAAATACCACTCTGAAAGGCTGCAATTTCACGTTATTTTATGTACTCTGAAATGAGAGTGTGTATAACAATATTTATATCCAAGACCTGCAAGTCGCCCCATGGGACCTTGGAAGGATTCAGAACATGTTTCTCGTTAGCTGCAGCCAAACTACTCTGGAGACAGCTCACCCTGAGCAGCATCCATGTGATCCAGTATGGGCCAGAGACCCTCAAGGCAAGAGGCTGCTTCATGGAGCACCTCTCTTATGTACCAACACACGTGCATTCTCAAAACAAATTTAGACTCTAGCTTTTTATTTTGTGACAGCAAAATAAAGCATTTTCCACCCTAAAAACCTAAAGTTTTGGGCATTAACATCACGGGCTGTTTTGTCCAAACAAATGACTGACATTTTTTGGATGCTTGCCTAAGGATATCTACTTGCATAATGTTGGAACTGACAATAAGTATGTATAAAAATATGTTAAAGTCCCAGGGAGCAGCCCAATTTTTCCAATTTCTTAAATTGGCAAATAGTGGAATGCAAAATTCAGAAAGACCAAGGTCTTTTGGCCAAGAAGTTTTAATGATCTTTTATATTGACTGCTTCTTTTAGATTTAGATGACAATAACAGAAACAAATACATTTTTTGGAAAAAGAAATAGAATAAATTATAATTTGTTTTCATGTGTCTTGCTTTTGAGATATCAATGCTGAGAGAAGGCTAAATGTCTGCCTTGCTATTGTGTTTTTCTAATGATTTCTTTCTACCCAAAATAACAACAACAACAACAAAAAAAAGGCAAAAGTTCAGTGTTATTAACTGTTCATCTGGGATATAAACAATCAGTTTTGCATCAGTTCCAGTATAGTTATGAAAGTGTTAGAAATACCTGTATTTTACAGGATACATACTTTCACATCAGGAAAGGAGGGAAGGATTTTTTATTTTTCTTTTTAATTTCCAATGATTAAATTAAATTCTGTTTGTTGATCCTGCTAGTTTTTCATGTGAATAGAATTGCCATAATGGAGACATGATGAATCATGGTGTGGAGAGAGAACAGTTCTCACCATACAGCCAGTCCTTGCAGAGAGCCTCTGTAGATGAGAGGGACTAAGAACAGAGTGCCAAGCTCTATTGACTAACACTACAGTACTTCAGCTTTTGACCCTGAATTCAGTCTTTATGCATATATATGGGAAAAGGGATTTGTGGAGCACCTGATATTTGCTGTCCCTCATTAGTAAATAGCTAAACTGATCCTTTGCTTTCAAAGCAGTGATGACAGCAAAGCTACATCATTGGACCATTTAGGAGGAACAATATCCCTCAGGATGGTCATACTGACCTGTTGGAAAATCACTGATGATGCAAATAACCTTGGTAAATCAACCTTAAAAGAAGTGACGTCAGCTTTGGAAAAAAAGGGCAACTCAGGAAAAAAAGATGAAAATGAAGTTTCTACAACGTTGCAAAGTAGGTGGGTATTGAATTGGATAGGGCATGATAGAAAGAGATAATACAGAAGTACATATTAATTTTGTCAAAACCATGAAATCTCCAGTTAGTGAACATTAAACTTTTTGGGGGAGTATGCTAGTATGGATGAAACTTCAGTTAAAAAAAATACTGGAAGGAAGGCTGGGCTGACTGCACGTGTGCTTGCTCCAGAGCCACTTGCAGCAATGTGCTTAGGGTACGTCTGTACTTCATCTCTTTTCTCTCCTCCTTCTTTGCTAAGCAGACACTTGGCTAGTTTGGAATACCTGACATTCAATTTTTTTCTGCTTGAGCTCTTCTATTTTGTATAAATACTGAATTATTAATTAGAAAAGAAGCATGTTATTTCACATCAAGCATGAGTACTGTAAACTGAGCAAAGGAAGAAGATGTAAATTAACTACTTTGGAGTTAGGTCCCTCTTTTTTTTTCTTTTTTCTTTTTTTTTTTTTCTTCTTGAAGACTGTATGTTCCTGTATTATAATCATATTGGACAGTAATAAAATGAACCAGCAATACGTTTATGCAATTTTTCTGGCCAACACTGCATAAAAGCACTAGGGAAGTCTCAAAAATTTCCCAGGAGTGGGAAAATCATGTTTCTCTAGACCACCACATTACATTTCTATTGTCTGGCAGTAAGAAGAAGAAGCAAGTTTACCAGCATGAGTGACTTATGGCCTATCTCAAGGTACTCATGTTTTCTTTACAACTCTACACAATCTGAGCTCATATTTAAATAGCAGCAATTTCTGTAAGCTCTCTGACAGTGTCAGTAAGTCCTAGATTCGAAATTCAGACATCTTGATTTTCTGTGTAGACATTTGGAAAAATAAAAATAAATGTCTGATATTCAACTAAATAATTTGCCTCACTTAAAAACACAAATCAATCAGTTTGGTAAACAATATGTTGTCAAAGGGAAAAAATAATACTAAAGCCAGCAACAAAGTAGGTATATATACCATAAGAAATGCATGACTCTGAGAATAGAACCAAAAGTGTTTCATAATTAAACACTTGAGTGAGGCTGTTACAGTTTACTGCTTTCACTCTTAATCTGGAAACTTTAATAAGTTTCAAAAAAAATTATTCATAATTAAACACTTGAGTGAGGCTGTTACAGTTTACTGCTTTCACTCTTAATCTGGAAACTTTTCACTTTAATAAGTTTCAATAAAAAATTAAAAAAAACTTTCAAAAGTAATAAAACAACATCCAGGAACTAGCCATTTCTAAGTTTCACACTTTGATCTCTTCATTGATATCTTCTCCTTTTCAGCAAATGTCATTAAATTGTCTTTTGGTGTTCATCTTTCTTGAGTAATGATTTTTTTTTTCATGGGACAGAATGGAAGGTGTAGTTGTGGATGTTTTACTTTTTTGTTTGATCCCTTAATCACTGCCTTATATTCCCATAGAAAGCATCTCAACAGAACACACAATTATAGAACTGTAGGTCTGGAAGTGGGATGTTTTAGTTCAACCCTTTCACTGTGACAAGGCCAGGAATGCTGGATGACAGTACCAGATATTGTCTTCTCTGTTTAATAATAGTATTGGAAAATTCCACACTGCCTATCAACAGTCCTTTCCAGTCAGTTTTACTCCCAGTTTTTAGTAATCTCTGCTTTCAATTGTCCTTATTTCAAATTGTGCTGACTTCTTCAAGCTGTTTTCCAAGAAGGCAAGGAGAAAAATTAATCATCCATAACAATCTGTGATATGTTGGAGGTCTGCTGTCATGTTCCCTATCCCTTCCTTTTTAATTTCTCTTTTAGTAGGCAGAGACTTTAACATGTCTGTACACATTTTTGTCTTCTTATCATGCCATCTCCACAGACAATCAAGATAATTTTGAATTCCAATCTTGTATTCTAAACTTTAGTGATTTTCTTAGCTTCATGTCATCTATACTTGTCACTTCAAGGGAACACATTTGTTCCTGATGTAAACACTGATGGAATCCAGCCAAATTTCTGAAAGGTTATGGAGGTGTCCTTTCAGAAGACAGTGAATAGGAAGGTCGAGGGAGGTGGTTCTGCCGCTGTACTCTGCTGTCAGGAGACCTCACCTGGAGTACTGTGTGCA
>NW_008593982.1:16986-19119 GCF_000691845.1 Merops nubicus | reverse complement strand
TCCTACTGTATCCTCTCTATTCAGTACATTTTATGCTAACTCATATTCTCAAGTATTGTGGTTCTCCCTTTGGAAGTGAATCCTACCTGCCATTCAAAAGCAATCTGACACATGCAAAAAAATTCATCAAGGAAACATTTACAAGTGAGGCAACACTGGAAACACTATTTTTAACTGACAGCAAGGAAAAAAAAGTAAGTCAGGATGAGAATAAACGTCCATGGGGCCTCCCAGAGGTAACAGCAACAGAGTGAATCTTGCTAGTGCTTGGGAGACGTGTCCCTTCCATGAGAAGTTTCCTTTTGCTCCCAGTCAAAATGTTGTTAATTCATTAATCAGTCTGTCAGCTCTCCTTTAGAAACAGCACTCCAATATAAACAGAGCTCAAGATGAAAACTGCTTGGATGTGCCTGTTGTGTTTTAAGGTTTTTTTTCTTATCTTTGTAGCTTTCAAACAACCTTCTGATAACGAAAGTGCCAAGTCCAAAGGGCTCGCACCGGGAGCGGAGCAGAGCCCAGAGAAACCCCCCCTCTGAAAAACCAGGTCCATAGAACAGCCTCGACCTGTTTAAAACCCCCCCATGGACAGGTGAGATGTGGGAAACAGTCAACTCAGGCTCCAGCTTCTTCCCTCTTGCAAACCAAAGTCGCCAGCACCCAACCAAAGGCAGCACCAAGGGAAGAGCCGCTTGGGCGACGGACCCACCACGGTGGCAGCCCCGGCGTGGGACCCTGGGGCTGGTGCTTCCCACCAGCACCATGCCTCCTGCTATATTTAGGCTCCGGGGGAGGAAGGGAGGGAGGAAACCAGCTGCAGGGAGCACAATGGAGCACAGCAACCCCACAGGAAACCCCTCGTCACAAAACCTGACGGCGTCTGAGGGCACCGGCCACGCCGACATCCTCACGGCAGCAGGAGGGGGCCAGGCAAGACCTGCACGTCCTGATGGGATCTAAGGGGCTTTGGCAGTGCCCAGTAGGAACCCAGGCAGCTGGAAGCCACAGGAAACCCACAGGCAGCTGTGGTTGAAGCTCCCTGACAGGAGAAGGGAAATCTCGTCGCTTGAGGGTGTGAAGATGGGAAAATAATTGGAAAAGAATCCTAGAATAGTTTGGGTTGGAAAAGGGTTTTAAGATCAATGAGTCCAACTGTTCCCCCAGCACTGCCAGGTCACTGCTAAACCGTGTCCCTCAGCACCACATCTCCACGGCTTGGGAACCCCTCCAGGGGTGGGGACTCGCCCTGGGCAGCCTGGCACAGCCCTGGGCTACCCTTTCAGAGAAGGAATTTCTCCTATGTCCAACCTCAACTTCCCCTGGTGCAACTTGAGGCCATTTCCTCTTGTCCTATCTCTTCTTCCTTGGGAGCAGAGCCTGACCCCCACCTGGCTCCAACCCCCTATTAGGGAGCTGTGCAGAGCCAGAAGGTCTCCCCTGAGCCTCCTTTGCTCCAGGCTCAGCACCCCCAGCTCCCTCAGCTGCTCCTCACCACACTTGAGCTCTAGCTCTAGACCCTTCCCCAGCAGCTTCATTGCCCTTCTCTGGACGTGCTCCAGCCCCTCAAGCTCCTTCTTGGAGTGAGGGATCCAAAAACTGACCCCAAGATTCAAGGTGTGACCTCACCGGTGCTGAGCACAAGAGGCCAATCCCTGCCCTGGTCCTGCTGGGAAAACCAGGGAAACCCCCCAGGAGAGTTTCTTGGAAGGTAGAGGCCAGCAGTTGAAAGTTTGGTGGCCTTGCCTGGGGCAGAATTAGGTGAGTGGATGATGAGAGGTGGAGCAGCAGTGGCAGCTGGGCAGGGAGCCAGCGTGGCCAGCGGCGGGTTGGGGGGTGAGTGGTGCAAAGGGGCCCCAAAGGGGCTGGGGATGCTGGGAAGCCATGAACACATCCCATAAAATGAAAGGCTGTCTGCTGGACACCTGCCAAGCTCCAGGGAGACCCGTGGAGATTTTCAGATGCCACAAAACAAGAAGAACAACGTATCAGTAGTGGGTCTTTAAAATAAAAACCACCTCGTCTGCTTTCTGTGGCCAGAATCTGCCAATGGTCAAGAACCAACCCTCAGCACTCCAACCTGGACCAGCAGAAGTCTTTGGGAGGCTTTGCTGGGATTTGAGCAGCTTCAACAAACCA
>NW_008593982.1:14414-16971 GCF_000691845.1 Merops nubicus | reverse complement strand
GAACTCCCAGCCCAGAGAGGCTGTGCAGAGCTCAGATGGACAAGGGAGGTCCTGGCTTCCAGCTTCTCTTCCTGCTCAACCTTCACCAGCTCCTCACTTCCAGGAGGTGGAAGAGGGAGGAGATGACCTGCAGGAGGTGGCTGGGCAGGGCAGAGCATGGCAACGAGTGACCTCAACTTGGAAAACCACAAAAAAAAAACCCTGGAAGACCTTTGGGATAAAAGCCAACATCATTCCCAGGGCCAAACCTGTGGTTGCTGTGGAGTCACCCTTTGTTACTGAGAGCCAGAGCACTGCAGAGGCAACAGGGCAGGAATTTGCTCTGCAGTTGGCTTAAAAACAAGCACAAAACACTCAAGGCCACAACAGCTTCTTGCACGAGGAAGGTTCTTGGTGTTTCTCCACTGAAATGCCACGCTCAGGGCTGCAAAAGCAAAGGGAGGCCACCAGAGCACCCAGCCGCAGGGTTTGGATGCTGCGAGTTTTCCCACACCCACCCTTCTCCTGGAGGGATGGGTGGGGAGGGTGTCTCTGCCTCCCGAGGGGGTGCCAGGCAGCTGGAGGGGGCTGTCTCATGGCAATCACAGCCCAGACAGGAGTGACTGAGCCCTTTTCCCAGAAAGCAGCCTGACACAGCTTAGCTTTCACTGCTGGCAGATGCCTTTGGGCTGTGGGGCTGTGAGTAAGGCACCTGTCATCCCCAGCCTGAATGGCACATTATCCTCCTTGGACTCAGAGGAGACTCCCCCCAGCACAAGCCTCCTCACCCTATAAGCATCAGAGACAAGATTAACTCCTGCCTGCCTATCCTGGGTGAGAAACTCTTCCCCTCAAATCATTATTTGCTCTTTCAGGGCTCCAAATGAACCAGCACCATTCTGCTCGAGCCTCTGCCTTTCACCTGCCACTGCCCAGCTCATTTGTACTGCAGCTTTCTCAAGGGTTTTAAAATGAGAAACACTGCCAGAAATAAGAAATAAAACCAGAGAGGTATAAAAAGCAACCTGTGGTGCCTACAGTCACACTGCTCCCCCCAAGAGCAGCAGCAGATGACCCTGGGAATAGCTGGAGCTGCAGCAGCAGGCTCAGTGAGCAGATCCTTTAGAGGTGTTCGTGGTCCCAAAGTGTCTCCAAATCTTTGTGCAATGCCACCAGATGATTTTTAAGTCAGTTCTCTGGTAAGGCAGCAGGAAAGCAAGATTGCACAAGCTGCCACCCATTACCAGCCACCCACAGGAACAAGCTGTGACCTGCAGGACCTGTGTCTTGGAGCTGGGGAAGTCACAGGAGGACTCCTAGAGATGAGAGCTGCCAATATTGCCTGGAATCCTCTATCTCCTTTTGAGCCAGAGCCTTAAAACAGAAAACTTCAGGGAAGACAACCACCTCCTTGTTAAGAGAGAGGCAGGGTCCTGGCTGAATCTGAAGCAGGAGCACAGCAACTGTGACAGGATCTCTTTGCTTGAGAGCATCAGGTTGTGATGCATCAGGAAAAGCAGCAGCCATGGGCCAAACATCACCTTGACATTCCAAATCCCTGCTAAACAACCAGGGCATGGCCCACAGGGATCTTTCCTCATGTGGAAAGCCCCTGAGCACCAGAGCCAGGGGGGCTGATGGTAACTGAGCACTTCCCTCTGGATGGTGCTGGGTGGGAGGCTAAAAACCTGAGCAGCCAAGAGGGCAGCTTAGCTCCCAGCTCACCCAGATGCTCCCACCCTGGAGGACCCTTTGCCTCCAGGGCAGGTAGGAAGCAGGATGCTGAGTCCTGGGAGCAGGGGAGGCAGAGCAGAAGGCAGTATTCCATGTCAGGACTTGCTCTGGCATTAAAGCAGCAGAGCTGGTGACTGCAGGGTTGTAAAACCCACGTCCTGTCCCTGCTGAGAGACAGAAAAACAAGCAGAAAAAAAACCCCAGAAACGGGAGATGATGAAAAACAAATAAAATAAGAAGAGGAACAAGCACAGCAGAGTCCTTCTAAAACCAGCAGGGAGGGGGCCAGCCCCAGCCAGCCCTCTTCCCATGCCCCACCATCCCCAGTGGAGATGCTGTGGGCATTTTTTGGGCTGTGTCCTACCTCTGCCCCCATTTCCATCCTCTCCCAGCAGCTTTAACTCATTAAGCTAATGGAAACCAGTCTCTTCCCTCAGGTCACCGTGGCAATGGTTCCAAAAGGCAAAAAAACTAAAGACACTGTCCCCCAGCATCACACCAAGAAGCCTGGGTGGTTCTCCAAGCCATGCCCGCCCTCCTCATGGGATGTGCTTCAGAAAGGGGCTGAGAGCAGAGGGAAGAGGGATTTTTGTGTCTGTTCTTCCAGCCAACAGGCTCCATGGGGAGACTCAGCACAGCCAAGAGTTTTGCAAGCTTCAGAGGGAAGGAGGACAGGCTGTGATGGCTCCTGGCCTGGAGATGGTGAACATCAACAGGGCTCACCACAACCTCTTCTACAGGGAAGGGTGGGACCACTGGTTGGTGTTGGGACCACTGGTTGGTGATGGGACCACTGGTCGGTTGGTGGTGGGACCACTGGTTGCCTGGTGGTGGGACCACTGGT
>NW_008593982.1:3116-13851 GCF_000691845.1 Merops nubicus | reverse complement strand
GTTTGCCAGTGGTGGGACCACTGGTCGGTTGGTGGTGGGACCATTGGTTGGTTGGCAGTGGGACCACTGGTTGGTTGGTGGTGGGACCATTGGTTGGTTGGTGGTGGGACCACTGGTCGGTTGGTGGTGGGACCATTGTTTGGCCAGTGGTGGGAAGGAGACTCCTTCCTACAGCACACCACAAAGCCTGGTAGAACACCCTCTCTCCCCACCAAGAAGTCCTGCCCATGACATGCTTCCTTGTGACATGAGGAGAAGATGCAGACACAGGGTGGCAATGGGAGAGGGGTGGCTGCCCCAGCCAGCCAGGGAGGGAGGGTCTCCTGGACAGTTTTGTCCAGCTGCCTGGTGGAACTGGCTCCACAGAGCCAACAGTGCTTTCCTGAAAGCAGGATGAGAGAGAGAGGGTGGAAAAAGAGAGGGTTTGCTGGAAGATGACAACTGGGAAGCCCCTCAGTTCTCCTCCACTCCCTCTCCCAAGAAAAACACTGCTGCTCCGTGGCTGCTAATGCCTTCCAGATGGAGCAGCAGCCTCACAAAGCACTGAGAGCTCTCCTGGGCTCCCACGGGGAGATGAAAGGCTGAACGTGCTGCCCTTGCCCACCAGAACAAGGCAAGGAGGAAGCAAAGGCCACACCTCCATCAGCAGAGCAAAGAGGAGCTGGAGAAAACCCCAAACTCTATAGATCTGAACCCAAAAGAACCCAACACCACCCATTTATGGCCTTAAATCAGAAGCACTAGGAGTCTGTAGGTGAGATGGAGCTCAGGAGTTGGTCATGACAGAGGCAGACTGAGCTGCAATTAAATACAAATTGCTTTTTTAATAGCAATTAAAATCTATGATAAGAATCAGTTTGTATTGTCATAAACCAGATACTGAGAGGGGAGTACTTGCCAAGTGTTTTGCCTCAAAACCACTAATTTACAAAGAATTCCAGCATTATTGAAGGAGTTGATCTGAAAGCCATTAGAATAAAATCTAGAACCAGTAAATCCCAGCCTTATTCTTTTAAGTCATTAAATAATTACATTTGAGAGAAAAATGCAGGCATTGAAAGAAAAAATCCACGTGTAGATGGGATTTTAAACACTGCATTTGGCTCCCTGTGGGTCAAGGCCAGACACAACCTTTGGTTTCCTCTCCCCAGCACACAAACCTGGCCACAGCTTGTGTCTCCACCAGCAAACCCCCACCACGTGGAGCCTTGAAGAAGCAGAGAGCAAATTGGGAAGAGAAGAGCCCTGTGCTGACCCCACCCTGTGCAGCACCTCCCACCAAAAACAGACAGCAGGAGAAAACCACCTTCATTCCAGGACCCTGAGACCAAGGCTCTTGGGCTCTTCTCTTGCCCTTTCATAAAATCATAGGAAGGTTTGAGGGGGATGGGAGATTTAAAGGTCATCTGGTCCAACCCCCTGCACTGAGCAGGGACCTGCAACCAAAGCAGGGTGCTCAGAGCTCCATCCAACCTCACCTGGGATGGTTGCAGGGATGGGGCAGCGACCACCTCTCTGGGCAACCTCAGCCAGGCTCTCCCCACCCTCATCATCCAACATTTCTTCCTTCTCTCCAGTCTCAATCTCCCTCTTGGAGTTTAAACCCATCCCCCCTTGTCCTGTCCCAACAGGCCCTGCTCAAACCTCTGTCCCCAGCTCTCTGACAGGCCCCTGGAAGTCCTGGCAGGCCCCCAGAAGGTCTCCCCAAAGCAAAAGATTTGCTGTTGAGTCTAACCCCGTGATATACAGAATTTGGCACCACCTCTGAAAGATGCCAGATGATTCTGGAGGGACAGGGACAAGGACAGGAGCATGAAGAGAACCCAAGAACCCCCCACTGCTTTCAGGAGATCCGTGGCACTCCTGGCTTCCAGAGAACCTTTGCAACACTCCAGAGCTCAACGTGTGACCTCTTCTGCCACAAAACCCCCTCTAAAACCCTGAGTACCACTGTTTTGTTCTCCAGGGCAGTCCTGAAAAGGCTAATTAAGAACAAAGCTGCCATTATGGATAGAAAGGACAGCTCATCCAGGACCTATTAGCCAACACAAGTCTCCTTGGCTGCCGTGCTGGGATGCTCTGCACTGCTGCCCACATCTGGGAAGAGCAGCTGAAGCATCCTCACGTGCCAGAGGGACAGCAGGAGAGCCCTGGGGAAGCTCAGGCAAGCATCCCAATCCCTACCCAGGTACTCACAGCTTCTCAGAGGTCCTTCCTCTCCACGAGGGTCAGACCCACCCTGAGGACAGCACAGCCTCATGACAATACTTCCCCAAATCCTCCATAAATCTCAAGGAGACCCCCAAAAGCTTGCCAGCAACGGATGCCACGCTGGCCACAGAGACAAGGATGCAGATCCAACTGCAGTTCAACCCAGACCTTTGTGAGAAAGACTTCAAAGCATCCCTGTGCTTTCTGGCCCATTTCTTCCAGTCTTTGTGCAAAGCAGCTTGAAGTCATTTCCAGAGCAGCAATCGTTAGTCTGGATTCTCTTTGTGTGGTGCAGAGAGTCTGTGATTCACCTCATTAGAGCTTTGCTGTCTGCCCTGCCTGGGAGATGGATCTGCAATCATCGACCTGGTTGCTACAGGAAAAAAAAAACCCCAAAAAGAGAAAATATGGAGAACTCTTGGCTGTCTATCAGGGCAGGGATGCCCAGCAGGAGGGCACCCAGCCTTGGTGGCCAAGCTTAACTCGACCCTCCCAAACCTTACAAGGTCCCCTGGTGCCACAGTGGTCCAGGGAGGAGACACTACCCAGATTTACTGAGAAAAGACAAAAAATCTGAAACAGAAGCACACCCCTCCTCCTCCTCCTCACCCCCAAAGCTCCCTGGAGAACCTCAGCCCAGCATGGGAAGGGTGGGAGCAGGGACAAGGACCTGGTGATGCTCCCGTGCACAGGCAAGGGGGGAGAGGTGAAATCCAGGGCTGAGGATTTAAGGGCAACAAGAACTGAGGGTTTTGTCCTCACCCTGCTGAAAGCATTTCCTCCACAGCAGCCATCCTGGAAGGATGAGGAACCCATCTCTTCCCCATCATCATCATCATCACTACCATCTCACCAGGATGGGGATTTAGTGACACTAAGTCCAGTGCCACTTGCCTCTTCAAGCTCCCCAGGGGTTCTCAAAACCAGTTACACCACAGCAGCAGCTTATTGTGCTGAGGTCAGATTGCTCCAGTTTGTACCAGTATGGACAGAGATGGACCAGCTCAGCCTTTTCTCACAGTTCTCAGAGCTCACTGAATCACAGCTGGGGTTTTTTTTGTCTCTTTGGTTGGTTTTTAAAAAACGATTTTCTGTAGAGTCAATAAATATCAAAGAATCATAGAATGTCTGGGCTGGAAGGGACCTCCAAAGGTCATCTAGTCCAATCCCCTGCCATAAGCAGGGACATCTCCAACTAGATCAAGCTGCTCAGAGCTTCATCCAGCCTGATCTTGAATGTCCCCAGGGATGGGGCCTCCCCCACCTCTCTGGGCAGCCTATTCCAGTGGTCAACCACCTTCATATTGAAGAGCTTTTTAACATCTAACCTAAATCTACCCTTTTGTAGCTCAAAGCCATTACCCTCATCCTGTCAAGCAGTGGTTAACCACTTGTTAGCACCCACCTTCTGCCTCTACCTGCAGAAGGATGTTTTCTGCTGTGCTCTCAACATCCTGAACAACCTCCAGACACACAGAGCCCTTCAGAGGCAGCGTTGTTACCCAAGGGCAAGATTTAGAAGCATTTCAGCTACAAATAAATGCATGCCTATTAGGCTGGAAGCCCAGCTCAGACAAAGAGCAAACATTTCCCTCTTTTTTCCCCCCAAAAAAGCATGAAAGTGAGGTGCTCCAGCTGCCTCCACCTTGGCACCACCCGTTCTCCACGGCGCCGAAGCGGTTAACTCGCCCTCTGCCAGAATGGAAGTGCCAAAAGCCAAGAGTGCCACAAGTGGTTAGGAGATCAGATGCTGGAGGAAAAGCCCACGAACAAGAGCTCAGTTGAATCACCTCCCAAGCCAGCCCACGAGACGACTCGTTGGATGCAGTGCCAAAGCTGGGGGGGAAACCCCAACCCAGGAGCTCCCTGGATGCAGCCTCCTGACAGATCCCGGGAGCAGCATCCTGAGCCAGATGCCAAAAAGTGGTTTTCAAGGGGAAAAAAAAAACAACAAATCCAGCTCTGGAAGCCAAACCCCAAAGAAGTTCCTGCTCCTGAAGCAGGAACATCGTGTGCGTGTGTATGTTGGATGGCAGAGAAGAAAAAGGAGGGGGTATCAGTTGGAGGGGAAATGGGGGGGGAAAAAAGAACAAGCAAAAAGAAATCCCAGCCTTTAGACTCCAGAGGGCTGGCTGGAAGAGGCAGCAGCTGAAAGAAATGCTCTGCTGTTATTACTGCATGGAAATTACAGCTGCCAGAAGGAATCTGGGCCGAGCTGTTGCTGAATATAACTCTAAAAAAGACAGAAGGACTCAAATCTCAGGGGTCAGAAAGCCAGCACTGGGCTGAGACCTGCAGCCCGCTCCCCAGCACCTTCTGATGGCAAAAACTGAGGACAAAGACAAACCAAAAAGAGATGGAAGAGCAAAATCTGCCTGACAGGCAGGAGGGGAGGACTCAGCCCCAGGTCTCCCAGCTTTGGGAGAGATGTGTTAACTAGGGAGACGTCAGTTTTTGGCCCCTAGAAGTGAGATGTTTGGACCGGTTCCTAGAAAGGAGAGAGTTTGATTTGCTAAGAGTTCCCTTTGCTCTGTTTTAAAATGGAAATCTGTGAAGGAGGAACGGTGTAAATGCAGTGGTAAATACAAACAGTGGCCTGGCCACCAGCCCCCCTCCCCTGCAAGCTGCTCCCCCTCATCTGGAGGCAAAAACAGGGTGGTGGGGGGGGTTCACCCGCCAGCATCCAGCCAGCCCGGTGTAAAAACACCAGGAGGTTTTAGCCTGACCTCCTCACTGCCAACCCAGAGCTGCCCACGCTGAGGTTTCTGCCCAGGTGGCAGTGCCAGGGTCCCCTGCTTACCCACGTAGAAGGTGTTGGGGGCCTGCTTGTCCCCCAGCTGCAGGTAGAGGATGTTCGTCGTCTGCGAGTCATGCCGAAGCCACAGGGCCACCCCCAGGATGATGCCTCCTGCCAGCTGAGGAGAGAGCAGAGGGAAGCCAGGGTTAGCCACTGCCTCAGAGCCTCCATTTTCAGGCTTGCTTTTCATCTTCCTGAGAACTGACTCCTTCTATACACAAGAACATCCTCCCTAACCCTCACCCAACGCCCTGCACCACGAGCCACACCACCTTCCCCCCCTCATCCTAGGGATGGGCAAAGCCCCAGCCAGGTCCTGCAAGGTGACTCCTTCCCTACCAGCTCCTTCATTGCTCAGTTACCATGGGAGGCTCAGTCTTAGCCAAGAAGAATGACAAGCCACTGAGGCTTCCAGAAGACCTTTCCTACAGAAGTTAGCACCAGCCCCAATCACTCCCTCTTCCCAGCACCTCCCTTCGTTTCTCCGAGGTACAAACAGGGGTTTGGGTTTTGTTTGTTCTGCTGACAACAGGGTAGGAAGGATGGGGAGAGTGTGGCTCAGAAAAGTGGGGGGGACTGACAGTTTTTTCCCCCCCAGGTTTGGTGTGCACTTTGCTGCCCATCCAGGCTGAGCAGACCTGGTGGGACAGAGCTTCCTGCACCCCAAAAGCTGCTCTGCTTCGGGGGAGACTTGTCCAACCAACAGGACACCAAACAGAGCAAGCAGAGAGGCACTGGAGCTCTGAACCACTGCCACACCCACTCACAGGGGACCCAAAAACCCCTCGACCCCCCAAAAAAACCCACATTCTTTACAATGGCCCCATCCTGACACGCATCAGAGCGTTCAGGAGCAGGCAGATGACTCAGTGGGACTTGCTGACACTTCCAGCAGACAGAGCAAGCAGAGAGGCACTGGAGCTCTGAACCACTGCCACACCCACTCACAGGGGACCCAAAATCCCCTCGACCCCCCAAAAAAAACACCTTCTTTACAATGGCCCCATCCTGACATGCAACAGAGCATTCAGGAGCAGGCAGAGGACTCAATGGGACTTGCTGACATTTCCAGCAGCAGTTTTGGGTTATAGCCCATTCCTCCCTTCCCTGAGGGTCTGGGGGATGCTCCACATCAGGAGGGGACAGAGAAGGCTTCAGAGCAGCTGCCCTTGCAGCATCACTTTGATTCCTATCTTGTCTTCTGCCACCCCATCAGCATGGGACCCCTGCAGCCATCCCAAGAGGAAAATTAAAGGAGAAAGTGAAAAGCAGGACTTGCTGTGTCCTCCAGTACCTCTTACCATTCAAAACCACGAGGAGAAAAATAAGCACAAATGGGAAAAAAATAAAGCCAACAACCTTTAGGAATTCAGCAACACATCCAGAAAAGGCTGGAAGGGTCTGTTCAAATGTTGATTGGGTTTGGAGTGTCCTAAATCCTCAAAGCCATCTTAAAAAAAAAGGGAAGATAACTACCAAAGAGCACAGAAGTGGAAACACCTATTTATTTTTTCAAAAGGATCTTGAGTCAGGCAGGAGAGGCACCATGAAGGTCACATTAGGATAAAAAAATAAGGAGAATTTTTCTGGTAAAAGTGCAAAATCTCTGAGCAGAGCCTGGGGTGCACTGGGATGACAAGGCTGTGGGTGGGGGTCTGGCTTTGCCCCTCAAGGGGGGTCAGCTGCTGGTTTTCCTCCTGGCTCCTTTCTGCAAATCCCAGCCAAGAGATTCTTACAGGGGTGCCATCAGAGCTGGGGAACCCCCTCTGCCCCTAATTGATGCAAAACTCACCAGGCAAGCTGCCCTCGGGGCTTTTTGCACTTACTGGAGGGTGAAAAATCTCCACCAGCTCCGCGGAGAGGGAGGGAAGATTTCACAAGCTTTTCCTCACTTTGCCATCAAAATAATCAGCTTTTAACACTTCTCCCACAGCAACCCAAGCAAGCTCCCCTCTGGCATGGTCCCACATCTCTCTCACGCCTGGGAGAGCCCAAAGTTCTCCAAACATTGGCTATGGAGGAACATCAGGAAAGTCAGCCCCTGCTCAAATCCAGCTCCAAATAAGGCAGCTCGTGGCTTTGCAGAAAGATCCCCAAATCCAGCCTGGCATGGCTCGTTCATTGTCTGAGGGGATAATGAAGCCTGTGTTTATCCTCTCAGGACAAGGAGAAGGTCCACAAATTAATCAGCAGCGCTCTTAAAGTCAAGGTCTTGGGGGAGAAGAGAGCCTGGGGAAGGTTTGGGTGTCTGTGCTGGCTGGGAGAGGTGAAGAAAAGGCTGCAGCCCTTTTTGGGTTGGTTTTCCCCCTTCAGGGAACCATCCCTCTGTCCCAGCACGAGGAGGAGCTGCTGCTTTCCAAGCAAGCTCACCCTACAACCCCCCACCCAGAACCAAAAGCAGGTCGTAAGCCGCCCTCCAAACACTTCTTCATCCTTTGGGAGCACCAGCTGAAGGGATAGAGCCTCTTCCAACTCCTCAGACCCCTCCCAGAGGTGAGGTCTGCCTCTGGGTGCCAGCTGAACCATCTCCAGAGGTTGCTGGGTTTGGCCCGAGGGCGCCCCAGGAACACCTCACGTCCCTCCCACGCCACCCGACTCCATTTGCTTCTTGAACAGAGCCCAGAGAACCTCCAAAAGGAAGCTGGAATCCAACAGCAGCTGGATTTCTTAAGAGAAAGCAACGTTCACTTACTAATGAAAACAAGGTTGAGGCTAGGATGAGTAATTTTTTCCATGCAAACCATACATCCTTCCACCACCAAGAAGCGCTGAACAAACTTCAGGCATCTTTCTTCCCAAAGGAAAGACAAGAAGAGGGAGAAAACCTTGTTGGTTTGCCACAGGAACCTTCCCTTCCACTGCACCTTGCTTGGAATAATCTCATCTTTAAGACCACAATTTGTTGGAGACAAGCTCAGTATTTTCATCCCTCCTCATCCTACAGCCTCTGCTGTTTGCCACCATGAGCCAGATCTCCAGCCACCGATGGCAGCATCGTGCTGCTCTCCACACATTAAATATCCCTTCTTTATTTTCCTCCTGACCTCATGCAAGTCACCTCATTGCTCTGTGCTTGCCCAGCCTACCTCAGAGGCTGGGGCCATCCCTCGTTGCAGGTACACCCCCAAAACCATCCAAAAGCTGCAACCTCAGCACCGCCAGCACGACATCACTCCCGGCTCTGCTCTCCACCAGCTGCCAGCCCTGGCCACCACAAAGGTCCCTGCAGCCGTGGAGGCCACCGAAACGTGCAGCTGCTCACACTGGGGGATTATTTTCCACCAGCTTTCTTGCCTGTTTTCACAGCCTTGCACTTTCCTTTGCAGTGTTACAGCTCTCGTCCTGCTGCCTCCCCCCTTTATATGCCTTATTTTTAAATGACTATTGATTTAAACAAATCCCACAGATGTACCCTGCAAAAAAACAAAAGAAAACAACCCCTCGATGAAAAGAACACCTCCTGCATCTTCCCTACCCCTTCCAAAACCCACCCCAAAGCCCAGAAGGGCACCCAGGCCACGGCAGGGTGTCCCCAGGACGGGGACCGTGCCCCGAGCAGCCGCCGGCTCCGGCGTTTCCTCTCCACCAGCCTTTCCCAGCTCCCAGAGATTTATTGCTTCTTCCACAGCCAGCCAGACTTTTCCAGCTGGATCCTGCCTGCTTGAGGCTTGCTTTTTGCAGGGAAGAGAGCTGGGGGAAGCTCCTGTCAGAGGGAAGAGGCAGCCCCCTGAGAGGCGATGGGTGGGACTCCCTGTGATGGAGCATCACGATGCTGGTGGGTGCCCAGCCCTGGGTGTGGCTGCCCCATCCAGTGGGCACAACGTGGGGCTTCCCCTTGGATGGAGCCTCACTGACTGTTGTGCCATACACCCCAAAATTCCCCAGCTCCAGCTCCAGGGCAGGGGAAGGAGCCTGTCGTTCACACCTCAGTCACTCCCCTTCTCCTTGGGAAATTCCCATGATGTAGGGGTGCAAGGAATGGCCCCGTTGGCCCTTTTAATGCTGGGCACCCCATAGCCAAGCTGCCCTCACCTTCTCCTGCTGCTCCCCAGACACTTGTGTACACCAGGACGTGCATCAACCCCCCCTTCCCAGTCCCTTCTGCTGTCCCCAGCACTTTTCCTCCTGCTCCAGTCCCTCCGCCCCTCTCCGAAATAGGTTTCCTGGCAGGGAGGAGGAGGAGGAGGAGGAGGAAGAAGTCCTGGCTGGAGGGCAGCTGGCAGGGTCAAAGCAAAGCAGACATCCTGTGGCTCAAGCCAGCTGAGGAGGGAAGCAGAGGTGGCAGCAGTTTCACAACCTGCTGTATTTTTAGCAGCACTGCTTCCCGCCACCCAGTCTGCTCCTGCCGTGGGGACACCACTTCCCACCTCAGCCCAGCCCTCCTCTGCCCAGCCCACCAGCTCCAGGGCTGGGAGAAGCTCCTGTCTCATTGCAAAACCTCCACCAGCTGAGCCCACGCCGTGATGCCTCCAAACCACCACAGTTCTGTGCAAGAAGCAGGATGCTTTCTGCATTTTAGCTGGTTTACGATTTGGGTCGAGGAGAAGAGATTTTTCAGAGGTTTTCACACTGCACAGGCCTGTGGCTTCCCTTAGTCCAGCTGGAAGCTGAGCTCTTTTGGGGGGATGGCACCCAGACCCCCTCAGGGAGCTCCTCACAGCTCCACCATGGAGTAAAACCAAATCTTCCTCCTTTTAGGTGTGGGGAACCGTTGCAGAGAAGGCTGAACCAGCTCACTGAAGGGAAAGCACCTTGCCATGGGAGGAACCTGTCGTGCAGCCAGGAATTAATTGCTAATTTGGGGTCAAATGCTGTGCTCCCAGGTCATTTGGCAGCCCCCAGGCAGAGCAGCAGGTATCCTGTTCTGACATCACCCTGTCACCACACCCAGAGCGAGTGGGGGTAAAATGAGGAGCCAGAGATTCATAACTTGATAGAAATCACCTCTGGAAAGGCAACACAAGCCCTTGCAAGATGGGTGGGAGGACTCAGCAGGTTCTGCACAACCCCCTGGAGGGCTGGGGCGGGCAGAGGAGGCCCCAGGATGCTCAGGAGCCTGCCCACACCCTGCACATCACTTCCTGGAGAGCAGAAGTTGAATTGCTCTTCTGCTGTGAGCAGACACAACCTGCGGAAGTCCCGAAAGCTCATGGGGTGCAGCAGGAGGCTGAGAGCTGAGCAGCAGCTCCCAACCCCAAATCCTTCCCTGGAGAGAGTCAAAAGCCATCTGGACACCACCCTGGGCACCCTGCTGGAGCAGGGGGGTTGGATGAGATGATCTCCAGAGGTCCCTCCCAACCCCACCATGCTGTGAACGGTGACCTTGGGTTTGATGCTGTGATGGTTTTCATCTTATGATGGTGGGACTTCAAGCCCAAAAATTCCCTTTAAAGGTTCAGGTGAGAAGCCCTATGGACTGCAGCCACTCTGCTTGCTGGGAGAGGTTGTGGGATGCCCCAGGTGCCCCTCCAGGATGTTTGGTGGCTGGGTAGAAGCAGATGAAGTGACTTCAAATCAAACCAAGGCAGTCACAGTTGGCCAGCCACCCAAGGGAAGAGCTCCCAGACCACAGGGATGGAGGAGACTCTGCCTGGAGCCCCAGCCACGTCCTTCCTGCTCCATGGCTGCCAAAGGTCAGCCTGGAAGTTTGCAAGCAAGGCTTGGCCTGTCCAGAAATTGCAGACAGAAGGTTTGGGAAGAGCCCTGTGCTCGCAAGCAGGAGGAGGA
>NW_008593982.1:0-3068 GCF_000691845.1 Merops nubicus | reverse complement strand
CAGCAGCAGCTCTATTAATAGAGCTGCTGGCCAGGGTGAAATTCTCCACTGGTGCCTATAGTTACCAGCCCCACAACACTGGGAGGCTTTTCAAAACAAGCTCCAGAGGAACGCTCTCCGAGGAGCAGCACGCCAGAGGCCAAATTAAACTGCCTGCCTGGGAGGAGAGCTGGATTCCAGCACCAAAATCCAGCAGCAGGGTCCTCCTGGATGGGGCGCCCCCCTCGACACCCCCCACCCCACACTAGCACCTACCAGCAGGGTTTAATCACCCTCAGTGGAGAGTAAACCCATTCCAGATATTGCTTTCTAATTAATTGGGCCCCAGATATAAGTAGTTAACTACAGCAGTAATACAACAGCTTTCCCTTTGGGATAACACAGCAAAAGGCACTTGCAGAGCAGAGGATCAAAGTGTTTCTCAGGGCTTTGTACACGGGCTAATGCTCTTGCAGGAGATAAGCCTTGTGGTGGTGGATAGAAGAAGCACCTCTGGAGAAGAGAGCAACTCCCCCCTCCAGCCACGCTCCCTCCTTGCTGCCACAGCCCAGCTCAGGAACTGAAACAGGCACTAAACCCCCCTGAAATAACCTTCTGCACACACAGCCTCCAAAAAGGGGTTTGTAGGTGGTGGTAGGAATGTGTTCCCTTGAGAGAGAGCCCAGAAACACCCCTCAGAGAGCCACCAGCAGGTACCAGGGGGACCCAGGCCCCCTCCTGAATGGGTTGTCACCGTGGGACCACGGCCCCAGAGCTGCCACCTCCATCCACCCTCACCTCTCAGCCCCAAAGCCAAACACCTCAGTGCATGGTCCACAGAACCCCGGGGACAGGGGACAGGATCTTCCCAGCGTAGCACAAGGAAACACTCCACTGCTCCACCCCTTCCCTCCTCATCACCGCCGTCCAGGCAGACCTGTGCTTCCACCTCCCCTCTCTTCTGGCCCTTCCTCCTCTTTGCCCCCCTGACTGCACCCCACCCCCCCGACACGAGCAAGAGGAAGGAGTCACGGGGTGAAAATGGCATTAGGAGCAAGCTCTGCCTTTTAATTAGACACCTCTCTGGTAGGGCAGCCAGCGGTGCTCTGGACCTGGAAGGCTGCCACGGGCTGTATTAGCCAATAAGCTGGGCCATCCTTCTCCCAGCAAGCCAATTCTCCTTGGTTATGTTTAATTACATTTTAAAATAGCTTCTCTGGCTTCCTCCAGCCCCTCCAGGGACTCTTTGCAGCGACGGTCAGTTCAGCCCCATGCCCTGAGCTCTGCTGTCGGATTCGGGTCATTGGGGAGAGCGGGCAAAGTCTGGCTGGCTGCTCAAAAGAGGGATGGAGGAGCAGCTCCACCCTGCCCTGTGCCCAGCCCGCCCAGCTCCAGGCTGTTGGGTGAGCTGGGACTGCCCACCACACCAGGGATGGGGACCACCAAGGCTCCTTCTTGCAGAGCAGAGCGAGCATCACCTCATCACCACCCCACACGGAGGTTTCAGGGCAAGAGAACAGCACAGAAAAGCTTTTTTTCTTACCAGCCCTGTGTTTTACAAACCAGGTGAGGTCCTCAGGTGCTGCCCGTGGCCACCTCCCCCACTTCAGTCAGCAGATGCTGCTGTGAAACACTCTGGGATCTTTTCTACCCCAAGATGAGCACTCACTCAGTGGCCGCTGCCCCCTCCTCGAGAGCCACCCTGGGGCTGAGCACGTAACCTCACCAAAAACAAGGGCACAAAGGACCCCAAAACACCCCCAAAACCAAACCCAAGCTGAAACACCTCGTGCAGAGAGGGCTGCCAAGGGGCTCTGGGAAGCTGGCAGCGGGGCTGCCTTCTCCTTTTCCTTTCCAACTCTGTGAAACCCTCTCCTGTGCTGCCAGGGGAAGGAAAGGGGAGGAAAGCCAGAGGGGTGTCCATTTATTTACACTCCAGCAGGACGGCGTGGCTACTTAAAGAAGTTATCAGAGGTTCTTTCTTGTGTTTGTTAACACTGTTCAGGCTGAGAATTGCTTCCTCTCGGGCACTGGAGCGAGCTCCCATGCGGCGTGGTGAGGAGCCTGCCAAATTTTGGGCTCTGCCTCCTGCTGGTTTTCACCAACACTGTCAGACTTCAGCTGGGTGCAGGGGGAACGATAAGGAAACAAGAAGCAAATGAGCACGAGGAGCCCAGCAACCCTCCAGGAGCCCAAAAACCCTCGTGGGCTAATCAGCTGGCCAGGGCCACGGGGGCCTCGCACCTCCCCGGGGGCCACAGTTGGGATCCTGACCCAGCCAGGGTGCTCAGCGCCGTGCTCAGCCTTTCAATGCCACCCCGTGGGCAGGGTCGTGGTGCCCCACTGGTGACCGAGGCACCCAGCCCCAGCTGGGGGTGAGAGGTTGGCTGCAAACCGCACTCACGTGGTGGCAAACCCAAAATTCCCCTTCGCTGCTGGCTTCAAAAACAGCACAAAGGGCTTGGAAAGCATCAGACCTGGTGTCCAAGCACCCTTCAGCTGCCAGAATGAGTTAATTCTCACGAAGCCCAGGCTCCCCCTCTGCTCAGGAGATGGGCTGAGGGGAGCAGCCTGGCACAGGGAGGTGTTTTGGGGAGCTGGTGGATCCCCCTCTCCTTGGGAGGAGCTGGAGCATCTCCCACCCAACAGGCAGTGAGCATCCAGCTCCTTCTGAGGGGTAGGGTGAGGCACCAAAACTCCCAACAAGGAAATTCAACGGCTGTTCCTCTTGGAGGCAAAACGTTTAAGCTCGAGCACAGCCTGGGGCTGAGGAGCAGGGGGTGTGCAGAGCTTCCAGCATCCTTCCTGCCACCCAGGAGACCCTCCCTCCCTCCCTCCCCTCCACACCCGGCGGCTTCGGCGACAAGAATGGCAGGAAACTGGGACCTCAAGGGGGAGAAAAAAAAAAGCCCTGGGATAAGCGTGATAACTGGGAAGGAACAACACTTCAGAGAGGAGCCTTCCCGCCTCCATCCTGACATTTGAAGGGTGGAGGAAGAGGTTAAAAATACCCCAAGCAACCCAGGACCGTCCCGGATTCATCAGGTATCAATTACCAGCGCTGTCCTCAGGGCTCAGCATCTCTCCCT
>NW_008593981.1:0-1876 GCF_000691845.1 Merops nubicus | reverse complement strand
CAAGCCTCAAACCACAACATCCTCCTAGCACATCAATCTTTTGTTTCTCTGCCAGTGTTAAGCAAGATGCTGAAACAGGAGTTGAGGTTTAGTGATGGAAATACCTGTCCTGTGAGCAGGGCGGAACTTCATCCCTTTGTGCTTGCTGTAGTTCACAAAGCAGTTAGTTGCCTGTAACCTTTATTTCTTGGTGTAAAATTAGTAACTCTGTTCCACTGATAGTAGATGATGGTATATTATTGAGACAGAAGACTACTTTTGATTATGTATTGACTTTTTTGTGAGTTTGCATATATAAACAGAGATTTACTTTCCATACCTTAGCATAATTATGAAGTTTCCATTTTTGAGTAGAAGGTTTAGTTGCTTTAACTCATTAATGCTTAAATCCTTGGCAATCATTTTTTGAGAGACCTCAACTTCTACTGTTTTAGTCTGTGATACATTTAAAACAATGGTCGGTCTTCCACAAGGAATGCTTAACTGAAATACAACACAAACAGGAGAGTGCTGAAGAACTTCTGATGATCTATTAAACTATAAATAACATCTGCTGTGGAACTGATAGGTTCTGAAAGTGACTTCAAAATCTCTGGTAAAAGTGCTTTTAAATATCTTTGTTTATAGTGAAGTAGAACTAAAATGTGTAGTGATTTCCATTATAATTATTTCAGTTTAACTAAACTTTTGTGGAAGGGATGATCACAATGAGATGTTAGCATATATATTAAAAGGCAAAAGGTGGATTACAATCAAAATTTAACCTTGCTGCTCATCAATCTTCTATGAAGGAGACTGTGTCATTTTGCTATCTATCTCCAGAGCTGTTCTGCTAACACAGAATGCAGAAGACAAATTACAGTGCAAACCTGTTAGATTTCTGAGAAGCTAACATGGACATTTTGAGAAAGGACTGGGGTGTGATGGGAAAACTGAACCCATGTTGGGTGATTCTGTCTTGGTTGCTTAGGCCTGTGAGCTCTGTTGTCTAAACGTGTCCAGAGAAGGGCCACCAGAATGATCCGAGGGCTGGAGCAGCTCTCCTACGAGGACAGACTGAGAGAGTTGGGGCTGTTCAGTCTGGAGAAGAGAAGGCTCCGAGGTGACCTTATTGTGGCCTTCCAGTATCTTAGGGGGGCCTACAAGAAAGCTAGGGAGGAACTTTTTAGGATATGGGGTAATTACAGGCCTAGGGGGAATGGGGCAAAGCTGGAAGTGGGCAGATTCAGACTTACCGTGGTGAAGAAGTTCTTCACCATGAGAGTGGTGAGACCCTGGAATGGGTTGCCCAGGGAGGTGGTTGAGGCCCCATCCCTGGGGGTCTTTAAGGCCAGGCTGGATGAGGCTCTGGGCAGCCTGATCTAGTGGGAGGTGTCCCTGCTCCTGGCAGAGGGGTTGGAACTGGGTGATCCTTGTGGTCCCTTCCAAACCTGACAGATTCTGATCTGTTTTAGCAGAGGACTTTAGAGCCCTAATGGCTCAATTGTTGGACTTGATGATCTTGGAGGTCTCTTCCAACCTGAAGGATTCTATGATTGTAAACTGCACCTATGGCTGGCATGTCAGAAGAGGAGCTCTGTGGAAAGGGTGTTGTTATTGTTAGGCTGGGAACATAACATAACAAACAGATTTTTATATATAAAAACATTTAAATATATATAAAACAAATACAACAAAGTCTAAATATAACAAAGTCATGCTGAATCAGGTTTGAGACTTTCAGCTTGCCAGTTTTGCACTGTGATGAAAAGGGAGGGAGAAGTTGCCCCATAGTCTGTGGCTCAGGAATTTATTTCCAAAGAATCTGCAGACTTGCAGACCCTTTCAGGGGCGGTACGGTGCTGAAGGAGTTAATCATAGAATCATTTAGGTTGGA
>NW_008593980.1:1368-25868 GCF_000691845.1 Merops nubicus | reverse complement strand
GAAACACTGATTCCACAGGCAGTGAGGAACATTTAAGCCCTCCCTAGTTGGAGGACAAGGTGAGGCTGGGATAAAAAGCTTTTAGCAGTTCCATGGTCCCAGCACAGCACAGACGTCCATGGATGGGCTGAAGTGGTGTTGTAGCCCCTAAGTGGCAACTCGAGGACGTTTCACCTCCTTAGCTTGTGTCACCTTTGGATACCCTGGTGCATTCAAACTGGGTTTTCAAGAGCCCTGCTGTCTTCTCAAAGACAGAAGTCTTCCTATAATTTTAGTTCTACCTGCTTACTCCTCTTCCTCAGCTCAGGTGTTGTAACAGCTCCCACCAGAGCAAAGGAGACCCCTGTTTCCCACACACACAGACAGCAGCAGTCAAGTACATGGGAACAGACCACATTTCTCCCAGATCAGGAACACAAACTGCACATGCTGAAATAAAACACCAAAGTTAGAAGAAAGTGTCAGCTTCTTCCCAGTGTATGAATGCAGCAGAAAGCACTGATATATCTTTTCTATAGCATAAAAAAACTCTCCTCCTTTACTTCTGTTATAGTCCCTGAGCTGAAGTAGTCTGCACAAACTAAGCCACAGCCTGGAAGAGACTGGATAATGCACAGCACTGAAGTCCTCAGCATTCACCTGTCCCTTCATCCTCACATTTCCCATGGCATAATCTTTCTCCTGCAAATCATCTGCACAGGCTGCTTCATTCCTGGCTTGCAAAGGACCGGCAAGGTGATTTCTGAGCTACAAGCTGCAGCTCCACCAGTCTCAGAAGAATCTGTGTTGTCTTGCTCTCCCCTATCTCTTTTTACTCCTGTAGCATCCATTCCCAACACAAAAGTGTTAACTGGAAGTGACTTCTGGAGGTGTACTGAGTTTTGGCTGTGATAGAGTTAACGTTCTTCATAGTAGCTATTACAAGGCTACATTCTGGATTTGTGATGAAATCAATGTTGATAACACAGGGCTGTTTTAGTCGTCACTGAGCAGTGCTTACACAGCACCAAGGGCTTTTCTGCTTCTCGCTCCACCCTGCCAGCAAGTAGTCTGGAACACAAGAATCTGGGAGGGGACACAGCCAGGAAAGCTGACTCCAAGCAACCAAAGGGATATTCCACACCATATGATGTCATGTTCAGCAACAAAAGCTGGGGGAAGAAGAAGGAAGTGGGAGACGCTCAGAGTGATGCCACATTGTCTTCCCAAGTAACCATCATGTGTGATGGAGCCCAGATTTCGTGGAGATGCATGAACAACTGCCTGCCATGAGAAGTGGTGAATGAATTCCTTGTTTTGCTTTGCTTGCATGCACAGCTTTTGCTTTACCTGTTAAACTGTCTTTATCTCGACCCATGGGTTTTCTCACTCTTACCTTTCTGATTCTCTCCCCCATCCCACTGTGGAGGAGTGAATGAGCTGTTGTGTGGGGCTTAGTTGACTACTGGGGTTAAACCATGACAAGAGGTCATCTAGACCTCCTGCTAAGAGCAAGATTATCCTCAGTGCTATATCAGGTCAGCTGTAGCTTCACCTAGACAAATCTTGGAAATTTCAAAGGCTGGAGTTTCCAGCACCTCTCTGGGTGACTCATTCCATTGCTAAACTGCCAGCCTGGTGACTTTTTCTTATGTCCAGTCTGAATCTCAGTAATATCACTGGTGACCTCACACAGGCATTTTTCTCCATCTTGTATCATTCCTCTTTCAGATAGCTCCCATCCTTACCCATCAAACACCCCCTGCACACACCACCTTGCCCTTGTATTTTCAAAAGTTTATATAGGACATACAGCTGTAAAGCTCCTGTTAAATATGACCCAATTTGGTTCCAAGTTTAGCATTACCATTAGGACAGTTTCAGGGATGGGAATTTCATGGGTTTCTGACTATGCAGTCATGTGATTTTAAGAAACAGCATTGAAGTGCAACATTCAGTAAAGCACCGAAGAACAGGACGATTCCAAAGGTGTTTCCAGGTGGCCACTGTTGTTCACCTTTCCTAGGGTCCCAAAAGTTCCCAAGGAGCACTTGGCTGTCTCACAGCAACACAGATCTGTGATCCTATTTCAGGCCAGCCTTCATCACAGAATGCCCCCAGAGACTGACAGACACCTTCCAAAAGCTAGAGTATTATTTTAAGAACATCACAGAGACCGTGCAAAAGGTCAAGAGATCTGAGTACCAGGAGCATAAAGGGCAACACCAGCCCTTCCAAACGTGAAAGAAGCATGCTGGGCAAGCCCTGCCTCTACATTCTCAATGGAAGACAATAATCAAAGGAAACCTGCAAACTGTGAGGATACAGCTGCCCTCAGTCACACTGTGCAGCTGCCCTTGAAGCCAGCAGGACCTGTAATTATGAACTCATAGGAGAATATACCTCTGAGATGAGGCAGGGGTGCTTACAGCATAGCTCTAGTTTATAAGAAAATAACCCACAAATGTTACCCAATGTGGCCAAGCTGCCAGTATCCTTTGCAGGGCTTGTCTACACAGGGAAATGCATGAGTAGGCAGAGATACTCACTTAACCAGGGAGATCCAGAAACAGTTTTACAGGCACATCAGAAATGAAGTGCCCAGAAGTCAATGAACTAATTTAAGATACAGCTTCTCTGCAGACATAAGGTCCATGTCTACATAGTGCTGTAAATAGCAACATGGTATGGATTCTCCAGCTGGCACTCCGTAGACGTGCTGCACAGACATAGAGACTGTACCTCAAATTACTGCATTACTTTCTGGGATCATCTGTATTGAAAGCACAGCAGCAACCTAGAGCAATTCCATTCAAGTGTGACAAAAAGACTTCAAGCACTCTACTTACGAAGAATTTTTTTCTCCCATCAGACTGCCCTGATTTTAACCCCCCTCTTGCTTTCAGAGATACACCCAGTCTCTCTCATATGGAAAGTTCTATCAAGTCATAGAATCATTGAATCACTTTGGCTGGAAAAGACCTTTAAGATCTAAGCCATCCATTAACCCTACTCTACCTTACTCTACCTAGGAAGATTGCTGGGGGGGTTTCTCTCTCATATTCAACCATCACAAGTGGGAACTCAAAGGTTCCATGCTCAAAAGACTGGATTTGGATCTTTTAGATGTATGAATCAGGAATTACTCTTAGATGAGATGAAAATACTCTCTAGAATTGGCAAGCAGCAATTCATGGAGCAGTGAATTTCTTTATGCCTAATCACTACACTGATGAGATTCCCATTAGTAGAAATTTGTGGCTACGCCACATAAATTCTAAAAAAGATTAAAATAATAATCATTTAGACTGACTGAAAATTATCCATCAAAGCCTTTGCCAGTAGAACAATGGGATAGAGGAGAGTTAACTTGTCTCTAAAATGCTGAGGTTTACAGACTCAGAGTCTCTAAAGCCTCTGAGATTTCTGAATTTCAATACAAATACGTATTGCCTCTTACTGCATCATAACACAGCCACACGGAGTCCTTCAACTGCCACTGGTTTTACCATGGAGGAGCTACCTGAACTGTTTTCATCACCTCTCTATAGAATCGAGGCTCTCCTGTTGACCCTCCAGTACGTTATATTCTCTCTACCTGACAAGCTCTGCTCTATCTCCCACAGCAAGCAGAAAAGACATAACTGGACTGGAGATACCCTCTGGAGAAGCTGTGTGTGCTGCAGCAGGTCTGCACAATCCTCTTCTTTGGGAGGGCAACAGGGAGAACTAAACATCTTAAGAATCAGTTGCACAAGTAAGGACTTATATAGCTGCTCACTATAATGAAGCCTGCTAGATGTCTGAAGGTTTTTTCAGTCTTCAGGTCCCTCTCACCCTCAAAAAAAGGTAAATGTCAATAAGACTAGAAGTCAAAACTATCTTGGGGATTTTTTTTCTTTTTTTGACAGCCAAATATTTTCTTCTGGCAATAAGAGAACTCTTGAGCATTTTAATGAAAATTTCTGTATAAAAGAAAAAACTTCTACTTCAAATCATGGTATTGAAAAAGCTTTCCAGCTTTTTTTCTCTAACTGAGATTTTTATATTGTTGGAAGCAAGTAAACCAAGGAAAGTAAAAGTCCCTCTCTACTCTACTCTAGCTGCTGGTTTGTGCAACCATCAATATTTCAGGAAGGGAAGCTTTTAATTTCTTCCTTTAGGCAAAAGATTCATGTCTCTTCCTTCCTTCGGTCTGGTAAGCTGGGAAGTGAGTGCCATTCAGTGACACACTCCTCCTTTGTTTCACTCCAGACCCCTTATTTATTTTCTCTGTTACACTCACACCAGAACTTCTGCAACTGGAAGAAAAAAAAAAAAAAATCTCTTTCCACTCCTCTGGAAAATGGATTTCAGGTCAAAAGATCCATTAAATCAGAAGAATCTAAGCATTCTTTTTTTTTTTTTCCAGATTCTGCATAGACTGCTAACCCCAGCTGAGGATGAAACTCCCAGCCTGTGACTCTGTCCACGCTCTCCTTCACAGACAATGATTGAATGAAATGAAGACATGAGTGATTTATCACAATATATTCCAGTGCAGTTTGTCTGTGCCTGGATTTTTACAGTGACAGCATCTGCTCCTTACTGCCATCAGCAGCGATGTTTCCACTATCTCCTCAGGCTATGATGAATGTAATTTTTCAATGTTTGCCTGAATCCCACACAGCAGTAATCAGCAATTATCAGGAAGCGCAAACACAAATAATTAAGACATTTCCAGGCCACCCAAGCACACTTAGCCTCAGATACGTGCCTCACATAGCTCTGGGTAGAAATGCTGTCTGCACCACCCACGTGATATCACAAGGGAAGGAGCACCTCTACCTCCACGTCTAGAGACTAATTCAAGCAGCTGGAAAAAGGAGTGTGGAAGAAAGCAGACAAGAGATTTGATATTTTTAAAGGAAAAAAGGGGCTTAAAAGGGACACCTTCTCTTCTGGTTCTGTAATCAGCCTTGTAAACATGAGGAAACACAAACAGTTGATTAACTCTGGCTGTGCAACATCATTAACTACATCTAGTATCTGATGTCATTACATTTACCTCAGTATCTGATGTCATTACGTGCACTACAGCAGATCGTCCAGTCTCCTTCACCCCTTATTACCAATTTCTCCCAAATACAGTCCAGTGCCCATTCTAACGAAATGCACCTTCTTTTCCCAGTGAAACTGTTGGATAGGTATGTAATGATGAGGGATACTAAACAAGGATGGCTATATATTCAAGTGTACTTATCTCAAGTTTAAATTCTAATGAATAATTAGCACGTATGTGTCTGCATACTGATGGGGTGGGAATGCTGGCTGAATAACCTACACACCCACCTCCCATCTCACCTTTCCTCTCTCCAACTTATGTTTGCTGCTGAAACCACCAGACCAGTTTGTATCTCCTGTAAACTGGAATAACTTAGTGGAAATAATGGACCTACAGCAGTTCTCATTATCTGAGAGCTTTTATAAATACAAGGTACTTATAAATCTAGCAGGTTTGATTAGACCTCTGGTCTACTGAAAGTCCAGTTGTGAGAACCTCTTTTGCCAGAATTAGCATCTTTGCTCTTGCCTTATTAAGATCTCTGCCTTAATCTTTATGTACATAAATCTGCACAGAATAAATTCTGTTCAAGTTAATTGAATCAGTGTCAGATTGAATGGATCTCCCTCATGTTAATAATTCCTTAAGGGACAAGAAACACGACAGAATTTGACTCCAGATTTTGCATTTTGGTTCTTGCCTTGACCTTCAGAGAAAGAAATACATCCAAAAGGATGTGTGTGTACATGTGTGTATATATATACATATATATATATATCTCAAGAGTATTTCTCAAATAACTATCTGCTTAATTGTTGAAAGAGACACTGAACCCCACCTTTTAGGGTTTAAGGCAATCTCTGTGTACCAGAAATCAGGAAGAGACTGCATGTGAGAATATATAAGGTGACTTAGATGGTCCTACATGTATATTCTCTGGGGTTCCTGTGCATTCCTCTGTAGCACTGGGTGCTGCCAAGGACAGACAAAGTGCACTACCAGTCATATGACCCAGAGACGAGCTCCAAACTATTAATCTGGCCTGGCATGTATGTGCAGAGATGGGCCTCCAAAATTCTCTGTCTCAATTCACAGTCACTTGTGATTACAATGTCCCACTTGCGATCACACATCCCACAAAGATGTTCAAAGGATTGCAAGCATCTGTCATATGCTCCAGGAGAGGCTGAGAGAGCTGGGACTTTCCAGCCTGGATAAGGAAAGGGTAAGGGGGACCTTACCAATGTGCATAAATAACTGATGAGGGAGGGTGTAAAGAAGACAGAGCCAGACTTTTTTCAGTGGTACCCAGCGACAGGACGAGAGGCAATGGGCATAAACTAAACCACAAGAAATTTCGCCTAAATACAAGAAAAGCACTTTTTTAATGTGAAGGTGGATGAAAAGTGGAGCACATTTCTCAGAGACGTGGTGGAGTCTGCATCCTTGGAGATATTCAAATCATGGCTGGAAACGGTTCTTTGCAACTGGCTCTAGGAGACCGTGCTTGAAGTGTGGGGGTTGGACTAGACAATGACCAGAGGTCTCTTCAGCATTCCTGTGATTCTCTACTACTGCTGAGCAAAACTAATAACTTTCCATATCTGGCTCAACACAAAGGAAAACACCACTGCTCCTTATCGCTGGTTTTCCTGAGAACTACACTTGCTTGCTGTTAAAGAGTGCAAAGAGAAGGGCAAATATCCCATTCTGGCACTTTGTGAGTCAGTATATTCATTCCCCCTGCATCATAAAACTTCAGGTAGACATTCCTGTGTCCTTGGAAAGCCAATGCAACGAAGCAGAAACAAGGAAACTAGCTTTGTCTTTCCTACACTACACTTTCCTTCCCTGCTCCCTGTCATGCTACTGACCTGTGTCACTCCAGAGCAATGATCCCTCCCCACTACCATGGAGATTACCATGACCCAGCCTGCTACAAGTCATCTAAATCACAGAGAAAGTATGTGATTAGGATGAAACAAGGCGCTGTGCTTGCACATTGTGTCCTCTGGGAAAAGGTAAGTACCACAGGCTATGGAAGTATTTTCAGATAACACCAATTCTGAAGCTGGGAATGCAACGCAAGGTGAGGGGAACAGCAAGGGAAGGGATGGCAAGGACCAGGATGCCTTACACAACTACTCCTTATATCACACCATTTCTTCACCCCCAAACTCTGTGGAGTCCAAGAGTCACAAACCAAAAGTCCATGTGGCCAAGAGTTGTAAGGCAAATAACAACATATTCCTTGAGAACTGCAAATATCACACCATTTCTTCACCCCCAAACTCTGTGGAGTCCAAGAGTCACAAACCAAAATGTCCATGCGGCCAAGAGTTGTAAGGCAAATAATAACATGTTCCTTGAGAACTGCAAAGAAGGGGAGTGCTGGGAGTGGTTTCCAGTCACCTTTCCTTTCTGCTACAAAATGGGGATGGGCACAGTGTTCAGTTTTGTTGGCAGCCTTTGCTGGCTTGCTCATTCTGCCATGAGATAGAGATTACACAGCCTTGCTGCCTGCTATCTGATGCAATCCCATGGCAAGAAGCAGGTCCACACTTCTTGCAAGCTGTATGTGATGAGTCAACAAGTTGCAAAGCTTTGTATCAGCACTTAGGGAAGCCCACCTACCCTTCATAGTGCATCTGCTGTGTAGGGCAAGCTGAAGTTCAGGAGGCCACATGTACCACAAGAAAGTCCCATGTGCCCTAGCAACCAATGCATCAGGAATTTTCTAAATCTCTGTGGGCAAAGACTCTGCAGAGCCAGGTAGTGTTGGAGGCAGTAAACCATTAGCACCCAGGTTTCCTCAGAGCAATTTGTCTCCCTGGTCATGTCTGTTGGACAGTGTATGTATAGACATGGCTTTTTTATGGTGCTATGCACCCTAAGGACCGGGAAGGCTAAAACAATTACTTGGTAGGCTGTAACTTTGTCACATTATCAACAGGTTATAGCATCTCTGTGCAATATTTATGAGCAGAGAGACATTTACTGAATCCATTTCCTAGCAGACCCATAGAAAGAGTGCAGCAAAGAATAAACCCATCTTCCGTATATCCCGTAAAAAGTATACCCTGGAAAAGTTCAATGAGAAACAGCAAGACCTTTTCTTATCTCTGTTTCCCTGCCAGTCACAATCTTAGCTTCCACAGAGATGCTATTCACACAGGTTGTAAACAAAATGAGGCAGAGAGCTTTTCTCCCACTTATCCATACAACACCTGCCTCAATCCAGATGTTACTGAATAGAAATAATCAGAGAGGGCTTCATTTTACACACTAATCACCCAGATTATTAAAAAAAAAGTCCTGTTTTAATTCATATTTTTAGTGTAGTCACACCCTGGGACCCAGAGCTCCATTTTACTCTGTGCTTCACACCAGAAGTCCCTGCCTTGAGTGTGTAACAAGCATGCAAGTTTTATCTGAACCAACCACAGAACTCATTCAAACAACTGCATCTACTGCTTTTCCACATGTCATTGTTAATATAATTCCTGCTCAGCAACATATTAAGAGGTGCTGAACTCAACAGGAATTTAGGGCACTTGGAAAGATCAGCTCGGAAATGCACAGGCATCCACAGACAAATGCCCTCAATTGCTCTCTGCTGCTCTAAGCTGCTTTTGTACTACAATTTCATGGCTGATGCCTGCTCGTTTTCTTCACAGGGGTAATCTCATGGGACCACTGGCCTCCCTGGAACTTGAAGCCATTTAAACCAGTTGAGCATCTAAGCTGTCCTTAGTCTGCCTCCCTGCTACAGGGACAGGGGCTTTCATTCCCTCCCTTGGCACCATCCTGGAAAATGAGAGAACACTGCCTCAGCCAATGCCTCATACTGGGCTCAATTTCTGTCATACCATTTCCAGATACAGAAGACCTAGACCATAAGCCAAGTAGCCCAGAGCACCCAAGCTATTCTGTGCAGCAAGGTTTCTGCTTGGTTAATTAAAATTATTCCGTGACCATATAATGATCTGGTCAGGTTTTTGTGTCTCAAGAAAGCTGGGAAAAAGCTGAATCCTCCCTGACCCTGAAACTCACCCAAGAGATGTATTTAATAACTTTCTGTAAGATGTACAGGAGTCAGTCACAACCTACCAGCCATGACACTCTGAAAAGATCCAGCTGTTTTAATTGCTTTACCATCATCACTGCTCATCAGTGTTTCACTATGGAGTGTAAGAAGTCTTGAGGCTGGGTCTGAGTGTTAGTACAGTTCAGACTGCATTAGAGAAGATCTGTGGTATTACTTCACTAACAAAACCTCCAAAGTGGATATAGGTTATGTTTGTAGAAAAAAAAAAAACAAAATCAAACTGGTCGGGGTTTCTAACAATGTTCTACACAAAGTAAGACACACAAGCAGATTTAAAGTATCATGGCAGAAATTTACTGTGAGAGAAACTGTTACTTTCTGCCACTACATTTCTAGATAATATTTATGTACAGGAGGTTTTAGGCTTTCTTGTAAAGCAAATGAAGCCTGGAGCATATTAACTTCCACTACAGTAAATCACATCTTTTTATACTACTACGTAAGCTTTATCAGAGATGTGTTAAAAAAACTCTGGAGAAGAACAGGAATTAACAAGTTAGTTTGTAAATGTGTCCATGGAAGCTGACATTTCTCCTCTATCTTAGATATCAAATTAATTCTCCAGCAATCACTTATATTTTTCATAAACTGTCCCAAATCAAATTCAAGTCCACACACAGTGAAAGAGAAGAATTTGTCTTCACTGAAACAGCATCACGGTCATGAGGCCTATGGGTAAAATAAAGGATGTTCATGTATATATTTCATCACCCCCAACTTTCAATTTTATGATCTTAAATTATACATTCTGTGTGATCACAGGCTACTGTTCAGAATCACAGAACACCAAGAGATGAAAATGTATCTGGTGTTACTTTTAACACATCTCTCCTTTAAAAGAAGCATTTTTTTTCCCTATTTATTGTACTACAGTGGAACCTGACAGGCAAGCATCTACCCTGTTGGCCATACTCAGCTAACATATACAAAGCTCATACAAAGCTCTTCTTTACATAAAACATTATCAGATAGGAACAGGGAAGAAGACTCTTGCTGGTTAGTTCAGAAGATGTGAGTTATGCTGGTTTTTACCAGAGCATTTTTCATTTTTTACAGGAGCAAAGAGCCACACAAGATGCAGGCAGTGAAGTCTCAGTTCCCACATTCTTCATCTTGATTTTGGTACTCAAGTTGTAAGACTAATTGTTGTAAGAACATAATGTAAGTTGTAAGAACATAATGGATGTTATCAAAAATTTTGGTACTCAAGTTGTAAGACTAAGAACATAATGGATGCTATCAAAAAGACACACAGAGGAATCAAAAGACCAACATCCCTCCACTCTGCTGCCTGTCTCCCAGCCACAGATATTCCAACCTGGAATGTGGAGTTGTCTGGGCATACTGATTTGTACTGAGGCAGGACTGAGTTGCTCTTTATGTCGGTGGATTTTAGCAGCCTTTTTAAAGTGTCATAAATGGATGAGATCACAGACATCTGAGGACCAGGAAAAATACATCACCACCCTGTCAGACAGAATACATGCTTTGAATATGCATTAGTGATAGAGGCTGTATACTATGCAGTGATATCTAGCTTCCATTTACTACCTTTAATTAATAATTTAAGATATTGACTACCATAGTTTCAGATTGCTGTTTAGTATCCTCTGATCTATAGACTGATGCCCTGTATTAATGTAGCACGTGTCATCCTGAACAGTCCCCAAACCCTTTACTAATTTAATAAACTGACACAGAAGCTCCCTTCCCGTTTTTGAAATGCAGCTTGTCCTGAGACAGAGCAGGGCTGCTCTTCAGCAGCACACTGGAATGCTACCAAATGACGAGAACAGCACATGAAATATTTAATGGGCAGATACAAAGCCAAAGCAGACCAGAACAGAACCCCAGTTCTGCCCAGACACCATGAAGGCATCTCAGTCTTTAACAATATAAAGATCTCACTGCAATTCTAGTCCCAAATGCTGACAGGATACCCCTTACTGCCATGACGGAGAACAATCCAGCATTAATTACCCCAGGAGGAGTGAACTGGTGGCTTCAAAGTCTCCACACCAAACATACAGACTTTCTGGAGCACTCAGCAAAACAAATTTCACCTAAGGGCATTCAACAGGGTTTCTGACAGACCAGCCAGAGCACACAAAACATGGCAGTGTTTTGGTTCATGCCAGTTTTGTGACTCAAACTCAGGAGGATAAACAAAAGCATAGAGGAAAAAGCTGCAAAATGTTAGAGCCAAAATGACAGAAGCCAATGTGGCATGAAGTCCACTGGAAGACGTTAGCCTGTCACAATCTATTGAACAAATTTGCTCATGACAAGCATGTTTGTATTGGATGACTGTTTTTCTCATAGGCAACAAGACTTATCATTTGGTATTTGGAGCCCTGCAGTTAATTCTTTCTTTTGTTGAACCATTGCCTCACTGAAGCAATGACCAAGGGTGGCTTTGGTGTCTTAACCAGGTTTTCAGCTCAGTAGCCAACACTTAGCTCCAGCTGCATTACTACGCTCCAGTGACCAGTTGTGGCTGTTACTCCAGAACTCCACAACCACCATGCTGCAGAAATACTACCCTCTAAACACCACACTGTCAGTGTACATACAGAGTGGCTATTCCTGCAATATTCATAGCTTAATCTCTTCAGGATTTAAATATTAAGTATATACAAGACTTTATATTAAAGCCCCATTAGCAGTAAATGCTCTCCTCTTGGAATGCCAGCCATTTTTACCATCTAAATAATCATAACAAAGGTATGTACCCCAAGTAATAGAGACCCATTTTCTTTTTTCTTCTTTTTCCTGTATAAGTAATGCCAAGATAACTCAATCCAAGTAAAACAAAAGTTTAACAAAATTTCTCCTTTGGGAGGAAGCCATTCAAGTACACTTTAGGAAACATTCATTTCCCTTTTTATCTTTTCAAATTCCTGAAAAAAACAGTTTGCAACTGAAACAACGGAACTTAATGACACTAATTGAAGCTGCAGATATCAGGGTAGTGGGAAATAAATGTATCTCTGAGTATATAAGGAACATTTGCAAGTGATTTATTTGCATCAAAAGCCACAGCAACAAAGTTCAGCAAACCAGGTTCATAATATCTGGCTAACTAGAAAAGGAACCAAAGGAAAGCTACCTCTGCTGTAAGGTGGAATTATTTTGAGTGGGCTGAAGATGAATACTGCACAGTGAAAACAGAAGGAAGAGTCAAAGTCACCAGAAGAAAGCAAAGATAAATGTAAACACCTACCATTGCCTGAGTGATTCCACTTGGTGGCAGGACCCTGTTGGCAGTCTCAGCTCCCACCACCAATCCAGAACGTGTAGGCAACTCAATGCACTAAGAGTCTAGAAGATCCTTCATTCAGAATTTAATGCAGAATTTTAAGTGCAGACTTGTGTTCAGAATGGCCAAGGAGCAATGAGTTAAATATTCAATAAATTAAAAACTTTTTTTTCTTCAACCTGAAAAAATGTCTGAAGTCTATATTGCATTCCCAGTATTCATGGAAAAATAGCTAAAGACTCCTTCCCTGGAAGGAGTTAGGTTTTTGGATGTCCACTTTTTTTCTGTGTTGCTCACCACTGAATTATTCTTATTAAAGTTTAGCCTTCTGCTGAGCTAGGGGTCTGATTCAGGCCCTATGAGGTACCAAAAAAAAATCTACCAAAAAGTAACAGAGATACTGTAAAAGTAGAAGGTGACTCCATTAATATGATGTCTGCACCAGCAGATAGTGTAACTGTGGGTTTAGCCACTTCTTTCCCTGATGAAACCATCTGTGTCTACCAAGATGAAAATTATGAGTTACTTTTTAAAAGGACAGAAATTACAAAGGAGAACCCCCACACATGCCCACCACAGCAGGTCTATTTGCATCATCAAGCCCGCAGGCATTCACCCTCTTATTTGTATAAATCAAAGATGTTTAATTAAATCTTGTGAAGAGTCTGTAGGCTCTATCAATGGTATCAGCCTAGGGACCTGTGGGACACGAACTCCACATTGCATCTGAGTGTCACACAGCAGACTCCTTATGTGAAGCGAATCCAGGTGATTCTCCCATTCCTCCCACTCTGCTGTGAACCAGACAGGATTGGCCCATGAAGCACCTTTGTCCTTGACATGTCCTCCTTTTAAGGATCATCCAGCCTTTTTTATGCAGCTCTCTCTATCACACTCAGCGATGCTGCAGTCTCCTGTACTCAAAAGCCAAATGTGCTAGTGTTCCTACCTAGTGAGAGGAGGTCACCCAATATACCACCTACAACGACATCTTCATCTTCTAGCTGTAACAGTTTGCTATTCAAGAGTCATCATTGTCTTCTTGTAAGAATAAAATGTGAGGTATTTTAGGAAGCTGTTAGAGAAGCTGAGTGGATTGAAGTATTGTTGTGCTAATTAAAGCTCCTTTGGTTTTTGAACACTTAATCTCAACACTCTATAACATGAGTATTTTTTATAGAAAGACCAACCATGGGATATAATGCAACTCTAAAAGTACCTGTTAGAAGCCTTGAGTACAGGACGTTTCTCATCTTTTCTTAGCAGACTGAAAGGGAACATGAAACCATAGTCCTTCTACAGCCTTCTGAAGTGAGAAGATACAATCCTATTTACTTTGGTGGGCTTTGGTTTACTTCAAGAGTACAACAGTTCCCTGAACACCTTTGCAGAGCTTGGCTGCAGCAGTACACAGCAGCTGCTCTCAGGGATAGCACTGAATCAGACGATCTGATTTTCTTTGGCAGTCAGGCCATCTGACTTAGGCTGCTGGCCCTGAAGGCAGCTGCTCCAGATGCTTTAGAGGAAGGGTAAAACTTTAACAGTGGGTGACAGAATACCTGTGAGAAACAGCAGACCTGTGAGAAAAGTTTCTTCTTGCTTTCAGAGGTAAGACTTATTTTATGCTGTAGAGTATTAGGATTCTTATTCACTGAAGCACAAATATGTCTTATCTGCATGGCAAGGGAGTACATATTCACACCTGAGATTCACACGTATCCATACAGCAATTATTTTACAGTACATGTAAGCTGAGTATCTTCCAAAACTAACTGTTGGGTAAATCAAATTCATGTTGAAATCATCAATATAATATAAAGAAGGTAACATATAAAAAGAGCACCTTGCTACTGAATAGACTCTTCCTCTCTCTGTTGAAAGTCTGCTGAATTAGTCTTCACTCCCCTTAAAACCCGAGTGATAGTACAGCTGGAGAAGAAAGAGGAGCCTATTCCACAGGTCATCAAAGTCTATAATCTAAGTTACATCTTCAGAGCCACAATTTTTTTCTCAGTGACAGTTCCTTCAGAGAAAACCTACAAGATGAGGGGGTAGCATGGTGTAACCAAAGGAAGGACTCAATGCCCAATTTTTTTTTGTAATTGATGAAGCACAAAAGGAGGACTTGCACTGTGGGGAAAAAAATAACAAACCACACATCTATTTACTTTTGAGATGAAGGGAGAAATAAACTCAGAGACTCAATTAATAAAGTACACAATATTGTTTAGTGGGTTATCAATTGTTTGTTTGGTTTGGGGATTTTTTTTTTGTTTTACAGAGGCATTTTAGAGGACAAAACCCAAGTTCTAGGACCTGGTCCTGAAAGTCTATGATTTTGATACAAGAATTAGCATTCCCAGTTCTAAGAGAAAGGAGATTTTTAAGCTAGATCCATGACACGCATGATGGGACAGACCATGAAGGACCTCAGAAGTGAAGGCTCTAGGGGGAGTATTTCACAAGACAAAGGATGGCCAAGAAGGGAGGAAACCAGTAGTGGAATACAGGAACGGATTATATGGCAAGTGAATTGTAGAATCAAGAAAACAAGTTACACAGCAACATTACAATCTGATCCAAAAAAAAGGCAACAGCAGCTCTGCTAAGAACAAGAGGGAGAAGATTGATACCGTAGATGTGATAAACAAGAATTTGGTGGGGTTTTCACACAGAAAAGAAAAAAAAATTGAGACTTCAGAGCCAACAAAACTCAGTGACAGTGATTACACTCTTGAAGTGAGGCAACGGACATGAGAACCTCATTGAAGCAAGTACACCACCACAGAGCACCTAACAGACAGATTACTTGGACTAGACCCATTCAAGACTGATAACTGCAAACCCTTACCACCAGCTCAACAGAAAAACTTCTGCCAATTTAAAAGTGACATTCAGTAAGACTGACTGAATACACTTGAAGCTATTGATGACTGAAGATTTCCTTAACAAAAGCTTTCCTTGACCAAGAAAACAAAACAAGTAAGTAAAATCACACGACAAGCCATGCAAAATGTTCTGCCTCATATAAAGTTAGGGTATTTTCACTTCATTCCACCATATCTAATCAGCACTCTACCATGTATGCATCCTACTGTCAAAAAAAGCACCTATCTGCAGAAAGACCTGGCAGTCTTTATAGACGGACTTCTAAAACACAAGACCTTTGTCATACAATAATTAATATTTATGTCATTGACTTCTTTATCTATAATACCATATTGAGACACGGGAGACATGACTGTAGCACACCAGTTTGCATGAAACACACCTTGAAAACAACAAACAATTTTCAAAAGAAAACGAGACCAAATCAGTTTGACTTGCTGGCATTCAACCCAAACCAAAAACCATGCTCAGTCACACAGTGGTCTGAAACCTGATTTCAAGTCAGCAGTTGTGCAATACTGCTACAGGCAGTGGTTCAGATGTGGGAATGTAGCTGTAGGTGCTAACTGATGCCCACGCGCCGTTGGAGAACACAGCCAATAGGCTTAATCTTATTTCCACTTTTAGTGAAACGGATTACTGTCTCAGCAGAGAAGTTGGGCCCCAGAACATTACTCACTCAAGGCTAGATCCAAAGCCAAACGCTTGGATTAATTATACTGTAAAGTTTAAGTTGACGTTTCCAAGACTCTCAAAGCCCACAGCCACATTTCACACTTACTACTTTGCCATTTCTTATCCCATTCATTAAGAACAATCATTCATTTCAGATAGAACTGGCCAGTAGTGACAGCAGAGAAACCAAACTCCAGAAAATAACCAGACAGAATAATCCTGGGTAAGATCCTTAAAAATTATCTTTAATTGATGCCAAGTATGAACAGATGAACAAGTACAGAAGCAGGTAAAACTGCATAGATGAAAACTATGCATTTCAAATAGTTCAAGAACTCATAACATTAGAAGTTCTAAAAATGGTAAGTCAAACGATTTCACTACTGGAAGTAAAATCAGCTGTAATGTGACAATGAAGTACATACTTGACCCAAAGTGTAAGCGATTTGTAAATGGTGGAAATAAGTACAGCTGGGTCAGCTCAAATGGTTTGTTGCCCTGATGGTGCACTTTCATATGGAGACTATTTAGTTTATATATTTCACATCGGTAATATTTGATCCTTAAAATCAGAGGTATGTCTGAGAGGCCATATACAGATCTATTGACAGCTGTTATTTATTCATTTCAAACCAACATACTGCAAAAACAATGGTTTACATGGAAAGGAAAGGAAAAAAAAAGATTTCATCTTAGCAGGTAATAGGTAAGGGTTTGCTGAATTTAGTCATAAAAATATCACTTTTACTTTTTTACAAAAGTAAAATATACATTTGATCCCAATTACATTATAGAAATGTCACCAAAACAATAACATGGATCAAGGACTGATGCACCTAAAGGAACTGAATGCAAAGTCTTCATTTTATTGTAGAAACTAGAAACGGAAGATTTTTTTTATATATAACTTGTAGTGACATTGGCTAGAGTCTGTGAACAGGTGAAATATACAGAATGACAGAGATATTAACAGATATTTTGAGACAAATTTCATTTACGACCCCAGTTTCATTTTATTTCCTTTGAAAGTATCAAAGCTGTGCCTTGACAGCATGAAGTGTTGACCTCACTGGTGGCAAGTTCACCCTTACTGAGTGAAACAGCAGAACACCCTGAAGTTCCATTTTTGCAGATACAAATACTGACAACTTTAAGAATACTTGATAAGCATTTCCAGAAAAATAAATTATCTACACCTGATTAATTAAAGCCAGAACAATAGAAAACAGAAAGTCAGCCTGAAGTAAATCCAACCAAAATTGAAATGTAGGTCCCTGGTTAAATCATCTCAGAAAAGGAGCCCGTTTCAGACTTGCGACAGGCAGATCTGGAACACACTTGCCATGTTGGGCAACTGCAAGGACAGCTTTCCAATTCCATCCCATTCTGTGGTCACTGCTGGAAAAGCTGCAGTACTTCCCTCTTCTTTGTGTTAGGGGAAATTAATTAATCCAGAATAGCACCCCTCTAAACACAGTTATCAAGCTAATATTTGGAAAGGAATATATTCGCTCCACGTATGACATATGTATGCAAGATCTTATTCTAAAATACAGCATTCCACCTTTTTCTAACAAATTTCAGATGTTCCTGTCCTATTGTTGATTTTATTCTAGTTAATATATGTGCATATAAGAAACTGCACTGTCCAAGGCTGAACAATGGAAAAGTGAAAATTGCCCTCATTACCTTATACTTAAAAATAAGCATTTTTTTATGCTACCCTTGGGCTTCAGTTCTCTAGTAACAGAAACAAACTTTCTGTAATTCTGTCTAATGAAAACAACTGTCCCTTAGTGAAAAATCTGCCAACAAAAGTTGCCACTGCTCCAACTGTTGATGTGAGCCAGTGCAGCCTCTAATGAGCGATTCATGGCTGATTTGCTAAGAATTTCATCTCTGAAATCTCTGTTTGGGTAAAGTCAATGCTGAAAACAAGAGAATTTTTGAGTTTTGTCCTGTCTCTAGTACTATATACTGGCTTTCAAGTGCTTGTCCACACGAATACATTATGTTAAGCATGTGCACGGTTAGAGACTTTTTAAGTGGAAATTAATTTCCTTGGGCCATGAGCATTTACAACTTCCCAGAAGGCAGCGAGATTGATTCTCCTCACACCTATAAATGTGTAAACCAGGAACAAAGGAAGGAAATCACTAAAACTGTTACCAGTTACATGGGCTAATGTGTTACCAATGTGTCAACCTTCAGTAAGCCAGGCTGTGAATCTCCAGCACTCATGTACAAAGAGTTTTGTAGCATGTGGCCACACTCTGGTCAGCCACCCCCTGCAAAGTAGGGTCAGTTCCATCACGTTTAATGATTACTAAAGGCTTATCTATCTGAATGAACTTGTGAGGCAGATGAGGTAAACTGCATTAAGCCCCATTGTGTTCAGAATTAAAGCAGCCTTAATTTAATTCAGCTTACTTTCCTTGCAAAAAAGAATGACTCCAAATCAGATTAAGGTTGCTTTTATACTGCAACAGAATGTCCATGCTGGGCTTTAAAGCAGTTTAACAAATCTACTTTAAATGCACACCTTTCATTAATTCAGATTAGCTCTCCTGAAGTCCCTGGTGGAGATAAGGCTTAAGAGACTCCACGCAGGAAATCTGCAAGGGTTTGCTAGGATGCTGTGAACTCACACCCTGGCTTACTGCAGCACTCTAACTTCTCGTGGAGCCAAGTAAATCCAGTGGTGGCCTCTGCTGGAGCTGCCACAGAGGATCTGAGCTCTTGGCAGTCTGGCAGCAACCTTCAGTTCTGTGAAGGAAGGGGGTACAGAGCCTTTTATTTCCACTCTCCCTCTAGCTCCTCTGCCTGCTCCCTAGTGCTGCACAGCTACGCAAGGCAGGACCAGATGGGGAATTCTGGCAGTGATACCAGCCTATGGGATTGCTGCCCACTGCCTCTCCGCTCTCGCCTCTGCACTGCAGTGCACTGCTGCCTAGCTCACGTGAGATCTGCTCCCTCAGCCCCTCCACGGAGAGGATGAAGAAAAAGCTGCGTGGGGGCAACTAGGAAGCACAGAGCAGCAGCTGGTAAAGGAGGCTCTGGTAGTGACTCCTTATGCTGGAATAACTGCCTTGCCTCATCCAACTACAGCCCAGCTAAGACGGCTGTATCTGCTCGTTTGTCTGTCCAGCATAACATGGGCATCCCTTCTGGGAGGTCCCTAATAAATGAATGAAGGTCTCTTGAATCTTTCAGAGATGCACTAAGTTGGCCATTGGCTCATTTCCAGGCCTTATCCACTGACATAAACAGTCCCAAAGAGCTCATGTGTGGCAAAAAAGAGACATATGCCAAAAGGGGGATAAGAAGAAAAGAAAAGAAGGAGAGAAAAGAAGGAAAGGAAAGAAGGTAAGGCAGGAAAAGGCAGGCAGGCAAGAAGGCAGGGATTTAGGGAGGGAGAAGAAAGGAAGGAAGGAATCAAGAAAGCAAGAACAGGCAGTTTGTGAAGTGCACCTTCAGGCCCACAAAGGCATTTCAGCACTCCTATGGAAAGGGAGTGAGAGCTTTTTCTGTTGTTGCTTTTTTGTGTCAAACTTGTTCAAAAACGCATGCCTATGCTACATGAGGTTAATTCCTGTACTACATATGCACTGAGATCCTTTGCAGTGAACTATACACAGATAAAGCAACATTCAGCCTCCCCAAATTATTCCAAGTCCTGATGATCCATCCTGGTCTCCTGACGAAGAATTGCTGCATGCAGCATTTTTCTCCTCACGTATGCAAGAATAATTGCCATTCTGCTCATTAAACTGAGGTGTGCATAGCCAAATGGGGCAGAAGTTAAGTTACCAAAGTAAGGCCTTATTGCCCAGATGCTATTTTCTGATCATCAGTCCCACAGCACTGACCTGATTATTGCTGTTTAGTTTAATCAGTTGGTTGTTTTATAAGCTGAGTGCAGCATTCAAGTCCACTGTGACAAGTGAAGTCGTATCCTAAAATTCAAGAGTTTGGGAGGATCAGGACCATCAGAATTTAATGGGGAGAGAGGTGTACAGAGGACAGGGGCATGAGCAGGGGACAGGAAAGAAGCTTTACAAGATCTGCCTAAAGGATGTAATGCCCTGTTTTATCTGATGCTTTGCCATTCTTGCAGGAGTTAGAGCTCCCTCAGTTCTTCATCACTTTCTCATCAATAAGATTCACAGAAGCCACACAGTGAAAAATAAAATCAAGTCTTTCTGGAGACCTGGCAGGTCAGGCTTGTGCGTAGCTGCAGAGTTAGGGTTGTTTTTTAACTGTAAGTGCCTTGACTTTAGATACATATACATACATGTGTGTTTGTGCATGTGTGTGACACATCCACAGACACACACATATATATTTATACAGATACATATATATCAGAAAGAAAGGGGAAGAAAGGGTCTGTACAGTGTGGAAGGAGAAGTGTTCAACAGCAGTTGTCCACATGCTGAGTAGCAGAATGAAGATTCTCAACTTTATCCATTTAAGAAATAGAGATTAGTGCCTATATAAGTTCAGATCAAAGTTTATCATCTTCCAGGGCCCAGCAGCCAAGGCTGGCATATTGCAGAAGATACCTTCTCCTAGTGTTGCTTCCTTCACCAGATGATGGTGAATGTAGAGTAAGGTTAGGGACCAGACAGAAGAATTTGACTCAAAAGAATCTGTGATGGAATTCAAGATCTGACAGATTGTTGAAAGGGGATGGAGAAAGCAGGGGTGGAAGGGCACTGGAAAATCTTTTCCACCTACTTAATGGGGAATCCAAGGGAAAGCAAAGCACAGCCCTGCAGTGTGGTTGCCTGACTGGGCGATGCCGCAGTTCATCCTGGTTCTTAGTTCCTCCTTCATCCTGCCATGCTGGGACAGGCTGCCAAAAAGCCATCTCAGGGAAAGGAAGGGCAGATGCAATGATGGTAGCAACGTTTCTATAAACCATCTAGAGGAACTTGGAAGTCTTGCAGAAACACAACTACAAGTTATTTGGCAGAAGCAAATGCTGAGCCCTGCAGCATCAGACTGGCTGGGGAAGGAAGGTATCCCATGGGTGCTGGTGGACTCTGCCAGCCTCTTCTGTGTCCCTCTCACTCATATTTGATCGTTCTTACTTTCTCTATCCCCCTTCTATGCTGTGCCAGGAGGCAGCACAGAACACTCCTGAGAGTGACTGGTGCCTTGTCCTTTCCTTCGCTATCTCTGATCCACTCAGTTCCTGGAGGCACTTTCAGCAATTTAGGGGATGTAAGATAAAGGCACTGCACAACTATCTAAATCAATCTGTTGAGTCTCTTCAGTGAGTTTTAGGGGAATACAAAAAAAAGTCTCAACTAATGTCTGCAAAAGAAACCAGCTGCTGCAATTTGGATGCATATAATAGATAAGTTTCGTTTACATTCTGAGAATGCACCAAAAAGCATGCATCTGCACCTTTCAGCTATAAAGGATACTAGGTTTTAGGTGTTGATATATATAACTTGACTTCTTAATTTTCCATATAGCTTTCCCTTTAAGGGATGGGATATGTTCCTTTCTGACAATGCCTGGACAAAAGCCAACACACTTCCCTGAGCAATGCAGGAAAACAATCAGGTTTCTCTAATCAGTTCATTCAGGTCCTCAAGTCTATCAAACACTTTTTTTATTTTCTTTTTATTGTTATTAGTATTACTGTTATTATTATTATTATTATTGAATTCATGCATTAATTCAAGTTACACCTTAATCAAATAGGCCATAATGCTGAATATTTGAACATGCTTTGATCTCCAAAAGTTATTGTTCCCATTTGACTAACATACGCACTTAAATACAGTACTTTAAATTACTAGTCAACGATTTAATAAATTAAGGAGTGCACTTCTGGTGAATGCAAATCAAAAAGAAAAGAAAACAAACAAAAAAAAAAAAACAGAGATAAAGGACCTATTTTTAGAAGATTCAGTTCAAACGAAAGCTTATCCGCTATTGTCTGAGGTAACGTTTCAGGCATGCGATTATAAAATAAATAGTATCAAATTCAAACATGCTTCTATTAAACTCCATTGTGCTATCTTGCAACAGAGGGGCTTAAAGTTTTGTATCCAGTTCTGGACGGGGAAAAGGAAAAGTGTGTTTAAAACCATCTGCACGTAAGAGGACTTAGCAGCATTGCAGATGTTTTGTCTTCGGTTTTGTTTGATATTTTCCTTTTAGGATAGTTCTTCTATGGACAACAAAAGAGGCCAGGCTTAAGTATGTTTTTAGGAAGGTGCTGTGTGGATCTGTAGGTTGGAAGTATGTAATCTTTCACATAAGGGCTGAAGGGAAATTTGCGCTCCTTCAGAAAAACCATGGCAAATGCTTGCTGCAGGTGGCTAATCCTTTTATTATTATTATCTGATGCACTTTCTTGCAACTGTGCAGTTTGCAGAATATTTTTACTGGAATCCATGCATATGCTTTATAGCTCTAAAAACTGTCTTGCTTAAGTTTTAAGTTAACTTCATCCAAAAAAAATAAAAGGGAGATGGGAGAGGAAAAGTTTAGGTCTAGCGTCATACAGCTTAAAACTAAACTAGTTCAAATGGTTCTCATTTACCAGGTGGAAAAAAGGTTTTTAAAAATAAACAAAAACTTATCTCTCATGGATCCTGGAAGCTTCTTTATCGCTGAGCAAAAATTCGCAATGCAACAATGCATTTACGAGGTAAATAAAGCATTCAAAGACTATCAGTAAAGCATCTACAAAGTGTGACCGTGTCACTAAAGTCTTCAAGCTGTGAGTGGGGATTTTGGTTATTTTGTTTACACATCAGTCAGCAGCTTGCTTTTATTAACGCAGTTTTGGTTGGCTACAGTGCAGTTGCCAGTTCTGAGATTAGCCTCTCTAAAATTGTCTATGCTATTATTCATATCCTCTTCGATTTCCATGTACTCAGATTTGCTGATTGTGGAGGAGCTGCGGCGACTGAGATCACTGTCAGATGCTAAATTAGGGGAGCTAACGTGAAGTAACTGAGCCTGCTCTTCCCCTTCTGTTTCTCGGTGGTAGAAGTAGTTGAAGTTGGACACGATGACAGGTACAGGCAGGGCAATTGTCAGCACACCAGCGATGGCACACAAGGAGCCCACGATTTTGCCTCCAATTGTCACAGGGTACATGTCACCATAGCCCACAGTGGTCATGGATACCACCGCCCACCAGAAAGCATCGGGGATACTTGTGAAATGAGACTCAGGTTCTTCAGCCTCAGCAAAATATACCGCACTAGAGAACAAGATCACCCCAATGAAGAGGAAGAAGATTAGTAAACCTAGCTCTCTCATACTTGCTTTGAGGGTCTGTCCCAAAATCTGGAGGCCCTTAGAGTGCCGGGAGAGTTTGAAGATTCGAAAGACTCTTACCAGTCTGATGACTCTCAGGATGGCCAAGGAGGTGGCCTGCTCTCCTTTCTGAGTCCCCTCCCGCTCGGCCATCTCGGTGCCCAGGGTGATGAAGTAAGGGATGATGGCCACTATGTCAATGAAGTTCATGATATTCTTGAAGAAGTCAGTCTTGCTGGGGCAAGCAAAGAAGCGCACCACCAGCTCAAAGGAGAACCAGATGATGCACAGGGTCTCCACAACAAAGAAGGGATCTGTGAAGATGTTGGATTTGTAGACCTGAGTGGTGTTGTCAGTGCGATGCACTGTATACTCCTTGTCCTCCTTCAGCTCAGGTAATGTCTCTAGGCAGAAGATCACGATGGAGATGAGGATCACCATGACAGAGACTATTGCAATGACCCTTGCAGGCCCAGAGCTCTCTGGGTATTCAAAGAGGAGCCATACTTGGCGCTGGTACTCCCCCTCCGGCAAGGGTCTCTCCTCATCTTTGATGAATCCTTCATCTTCCCGGAACTTCTCCATGGCCTCCTCACCCAGCTCATAAAATTTGATCTCCTCAGAGAACATGTCCAAGGGCACGTTGACCGGCCGGCGGAGCCGCCCCCCGGACTGGTAGTAGTAGAGGATGGCATCGAAGCTGGGCCGATTCCGGTCAAAGAAGTACTCGTTGCGCAAGGGGTCAAAGTACCGCATGCGCTTCTTGGGGTTGCCCAGCAGAGTGTTGGGGAACTGGGCCAAGGTCTTCAGCTGCGTCTCAAAGCGTAGTCCAGCGATGTTTATCACCACGCGCTCGCAGCACTCGTGGTCGTCGTGGGCGGCGGGCTGGTAGCTATCCTGGGGGTGCCCAGGTAGCGCAGAAGTCTCATCCATGTTCTCTCCAGCCATCACCGTCATGGTGGCACACGGGAAGGGGGACCCAGGGCAGGGGAGAAGTGAGGGAGAGGGACTTGAAACGGGGGAGAAGGATGGAGGAGAGCAGAGAGAGCCACAGGGCAGGTTGGGGGTGGGGGGGCAGTCTCAGGCTCTGCAGAGAGGGATGATGAGTGGGGATGGAGAGCTTGGGAGGTGATGGACAAGGAGCCTAAAGGTCGGAAATATTCCAGATGGGAAGGGAGAGGCGGGATGAAGGGAAAGGCATCAGGGATAACGGGAGGGTGAAGAGAGAGGGAAGAAGTACCTTTAGGAGGGAAAGA
>NW_008593980.1:330-1316 GCF_000691845.1 Merops nubicus | reverse complement strand
CCTGCCCCCCAAGCCAGGAGGCTGAACGTCTATGGAGTGCACCCCCACGCTGGGGTCCCCTCCCCAGCCGGCTCCTTTTGCCTTTAAATCGATCCGTCCACTTTTCTCGCCGACTCGACCATCGCTGCTGCTGCTGTCACGAAGTTACCACACACACACACACACACACACACATACACACAGATAAATAAATAAATAAGCAAATAAATAAATAAATAAATAAGTCACAGGGCGGCCGGGAGGCGAGTCCTTGCCATGCCAACTCAGCAAATTTCCATCGCCTGCCCCCACTCCCCCCCTCCTCAACTGCCCCGTCCTCTCCTCTTGTGTGCTGGGGAGAGAGGGATGGAGATATTCTGCTTTTGAAGGCATAAAGCTCAGTTGCAGGATGGAGGCTGCCGAGGAGGAGAGAAACATCACAAACCAGCCCCCGAGCCCCACCACACACACACACTCGCTCAGGCGCAAGGGATTGGCTTTCACACCAGCAAGAACAGCCCGCTCTGCCCACTACGGCAGCACATGCGGAGCCCGACGCGTTCCCACGCAGCTCCAGACACGCATCGGGGCCTCCAAGGCAGCAAGGGGCCGATGTGGACCCTGTGGGGGTGCCCTCAGCACATCGGGAGGGCTTCCCAGGCAACTTCAGCAGGGTCAGCTCCTGCGATAAGTCTCCTGCCCGCTCCACGCCCCTCTTCACGGGCGGTGGAGCCTTAGCTGAGCTCTGACAACTTCATCACACCAATGGGGGGGATTCGGGGAGGGAAAGCAAAGCATCTCCTCTCTTGCTTTGCAACAGCTATACACAACCGAGAGAGAGACGAGGGGAGGGAGCTCGATATCCCGCACTCAAACTGTCCAAAACACAGTCCCACAGCGCGGGGGAAGAAGAAGCTTTTTCTTACCTGCTCCGAGTGAGATGCGCTGGTTAGGAGTAGGAGCCAGTGCCGGAATGCGTCAAGTCGCCTTGCAGCAGCATCCAAAAA
>NW_008593980.1:0-317 GCF_000691845.1 Merops nubicus | reverse complement strand
CAAAACAAAACCCGCAGCGGCAACCTCACCCCTCCTCCTCCTCCTCTTGCGCCCCTCCTAATAATAACAGCGATCGCTTTACAGGGCTGCCTGCGAGGCACTGAAATATTCATACAGTGTCTTAGGCTGCACCAAGGGCGAGTGGGTTTAATTAGTTTCTGCCGAGAACCGCAGTGGGGAGCGAGGGGTGCTGGAAAAAGAGTGCAAAGGACCTTCTGCAAAGGCTTGAGTTAGTAAATAAAATCAAGGAGTCCTAGATAGCTGCTGGCTGTCCTGCTCTCTCCCCTTAAAAGAGCTGGAAGAGGAGCCGGGCACCG
>NW_008593979.1:507-4415 GCF_000691845.1 Merops nubicus | reverse complement strand
TAGCGTCGTGCAACAGCCGCTGCCTTGTCCTCCTCAAACGGGGCCGCGGTGACCCAGGGTGGCATCGGCCCCGTCACAGCGCCAAGGTCAAGGATGTCTCCCTCCGTCCCTAATCCATCCTTCCCTCCTCGGGACCCAGCCCTTTCTCCCTGCTCCCGCTTCCCCGCAAGTGGGTTGTCCTGGGCCGGGGGGGGGGGGGAGGCACAGCCTTTTGCAGATTCCCAGCTGGTACCCCAGCAGCGGGGGCCGGGCCTCACTGCCTCTTCGGAGGCTTCCAGCAAGCTATCTGGATCCTAGCGAGACCCAGGACCTCCTCCCTCCCTCTCCCGGCCCCAGAGAAGGGCAGCGCTGAGCCCCGCTTCCCCGCAAGTGGGTTGTCCTGGGCCGGGGGGGGGGGGGAGGCACAGCCTTTTGCAGATTCCCAGCTGGTACCCCAGCAGCGGGGGCCGGGCCTCACTGCCTCTTCGGAGGCTTCCAGCAAGCTATCTGGATCCTAGCGAGACCCAGGACCTCCTCCCTCCCTCTCCCGGCCCCAGAGAAGGGCAGCGCTGAGCCGCGGGAGTGGATTTTTTGGGGAAGGGGGGGAAAGGACACGGAGGGACTCTTGGCTGCTGCCAGGGAATTCCGTAGCGGCTTCTGTCAACAGCCAAGCAAACCGCACAGGGCAGTGCGAGGAACGAGGGCTTGCTCTGACCCCGACCTTTCGGGCGCTGGGACAGGGGGTGAATACAGAAAGCCCCTTAAGCCACTGCTGTCCCTCTCCTCTCCCCGACCCTTTGCCTCGCCCTAGGTACAAGCACCTGGGGCGCTGGAGGTACCCGTCCGGAACAGGCCGCCCAGCTTCACTTAAATACCTGGTGAGCGCACCTGTTTAGGTGCATATATACCTGTAAGCAGTGTGTGTGTCATCTGTATTTCTTCGTGCACCTACACCGATCTTGAGTTTTCCGTATGTGTATCGTGCATGTATTATTGAAAGACAGAGAACTTAGACCTGGTGTATATGGAGCTTGTGATCTCTCTGCCTCTCTCTCTCTCTCCCCCAAACAGAGATTTAGATTGAAAAGGTGTTCCCTCCTCTTACCTCCTTTTCCTTCTCTTCCCCAGCTCCAGGTTTTGATTCATCCTTTTGCTCACAAGCACTTCTTGGATTTGGCCCGGGTTGTCCCTACAACCCCATGCGTTGCTCTCACCGTCTGCTTATAGTAGGTTCCCCGCTCATTTGTTTTCTGTGTTTTCCAAAAGCTCACAGCCATCTGACCTTATTCTTTAGAGCAGTGAGCAGACCAGGAGCAGTCCCAGGAGCAGAGCAGCCATCTCCCTCCCTCACACACACACACCCCCACGCACAAAGAGATCTCGGGCTGGAAAGTGGCAAGGAAACAAACAGCTTCCCCTCCAGCCGCTTCTTCTGCAGCACCTCATTTGACAAATACCCTGGCGCTTGCCCTTGAATTGGGTTTCACATCCCTATTTAGCACTTGGACAATGATTTTAGATGATGTCACTTAAAGCCAAACAAGAAAATTGATCTCGGATTTGCTTGGCCTCTAAAGCCTGGTTAAGCAGATTGCAAATAATAATAATAAAAAAAGAGAGAGAGAGAGAGAGAGAGAGGGAGGCAGAGGGGAGAGAAGCAAGGAGGGAGAGACGCCTCCTTCCCTGGGCGGGGGAGGCGCGGGCGCCAATGAAAAGTAGCCGCTTACTGGGGGGGAAAAAACTTTTCCTGTTGACTGTTGGAAGCGAATTGAGCAATTATCTAGTTTACCTTCTCCTCTTGGAAGTTAACGATTGGCGAGATCTTGGCTGCGTTATTGACACAACACTTTCTATTGATAGAAATAAGTAGCGATTGTCCCGAGTCATTGGTGCGCCAAAGTAAACTGTGATGGGCTGGCGTGAGTCCACTGGACTGAGAAGGCTGGTTCCGCCGGCGGAGGCTCTGGTGATGGTGGCGGCGGCGATGCTGGTCTCCCTCTTTGCAGATCAGTGACAAGAAAAGGGGCAGAGAGAGTGAAAGAGAGAGAGAGGGGAGAGGAGAAAAGAAAAGGAGAGAAAAAAAAAAAAAAAAAAAAAAAAAAAAAAAGAGGCGTCTACCAAAGCGGCTCAAACCGGGCGAACAAATGCAATCCAGCCATGGACAATAGTGGCCACCACACGGCGACCAAAATCCTAGCGACTTCTCCGGCCAGAGAAAGCCTGTCTGCCAGGAGCAACATGATCAGCACGCCCAAGCCCCTCGCCTTCTCCATTGAGCGCATCATGGCGCGGACGCCAGAGCCCCGCTCCATCCCCGTCCCGCAGCTCCTCCACGGCTCCGTGGCCAAAGGCGACCCCAAGCACCCGCTGCACCTCAACTCCTCCATCCCCTGCATGATCCCCTTTGTCCCGGTGGCGTACGACCCCCTGCCCAAAGCGGCGGTGGCCGGAGCAGAACCCAGGAAGGCTCATTTAGACTCCTCTTCCTCGCCCGCCTTTAGCTGCGGCGATCTCTTGAACTGTGCCCTGAGCTTGAAAGGAGATTTCCCCCGCGATGCCCTGCCCTTGCAGCAGTACAAACTGGTAAGACCCCGAGTGGTCAATCACTCCTCCTTCCACGCCATGGGAGCCCTGTGCTATTTCAACCGAGGCGACAGCCCTTGTCACCCGTCCTCCAGTGTCAACATCCACCCGGTGGCTTCTTATTTCCTCAGCTCTCCCTTGCACCCGCAGCCCAAGGCTTACCTGGCGGAGCGGAACAAGCTGGTGCTGCCGGCCGTGGACAAGTACCCGGCGGGGGTGGCCTTCAAGGACTTGTCGCAGGCTCAGCTGCAGCATTACATGAAAGAAAGCGCCCAGATCCTCTCGGAAAAAATCGCCTACAAGACCTCGGAGTTCAGCCGCGGCTCCCCGAGCAGCAAGCCCAAAGTTTTCACGTGTGAAGTTTGTGGAAAGGCAAGTAGAGCCAGGTAGAGCCGCACCCCGCCTCTCCTCCCCTGCTTCCCAGCCTCCTGCCCCCGTCCCCCTGCCCGCCGCCTTGTCGGTCGCTCGCTTGCTTGATTTTTAAACGACGGGTTCCCCTCGGCGCTCTCGCTTTCTAATCACAATTTTTTTCTGTTGTCGTTGTTGTTGTGTGATTTCACTCTCAAGGTATTTAATGCACATTATAACTTAACTCGCCATATGCCGGTGCACACAGGAGCCAGACCCTTTGTTTGCAAAGTTTGCGGGAAGGGCTTCAGACAGGCGAGCACGCTCTGCCGGCACAAGATCATCCACACCCAGGTGAGCCTCCCCCCCTCCCTCCTTCCTTCCCCGAGACCCCTCCGCTCACGCTTTTCGGGAGCCCGGCGTTGTCCGGCCGCTCCGAGGACGCGCCGCGGCGCGGGGGGCGACTGAGCCGGAGCCGCGGGGAATTTCGTTTGCCCCAAGCGCGGTGGGGGTACCGGGGGGTGCCCCGCAATGGGAGCGGGCCGAGGCGATGTCGAGCCGTCAGCTAACACGGAAACCTGGCAAAGCAACCGACCAGCCGTGATCTGGCGTTTGTTTCCCTCCAGGAAAAGCCACACAAGTGCAACCAGTGCGGCAAAGCCTTTAACCGGAGCTCGACCCTGAACACACACACGCGGATACACGCCGGCTACAAACCTTTCGTCTGTGAATTTTGTGGCAAAGGGTTTCACCAGAAAGGTACCGATCCCTAGCGCCCTCTCCCTTGCCCGGGGCCCCCCTCGGGGAGGTCAAGAGTCGGGAGAATTTGCGACGGGAGCGGGAAGCGTTCATTTTGGTTTTAATTTCTGTTACTAGCCATTTAGGTTAATTTTAAGTATCGTTAGCCCCGACACATTTCCTATGGCACGGCTCCCAGCGTGGGGCAGAGCTTTCGTTTTCGGGGGGGCACGGAGCATCTTTTCCGCGGGCGGCGCCCG
>NW_008593979.1:0-476 GCF_000691845.1 Merops nubicus | reverse complement strand
CCGCGCAGCTTCCAGCGCCGCTCCGCAAACGAGTTCGCCGCCTTTTTTCCCTCCGAGTGCGGGAGTGCGGTTAGTTTTTCTCCTCGTGTTGCCGGAAAGGTTAAACACAGGGGGTTTATTTCTGCAATTGATATGATTTTGGTTTATTCGATGATTCCCTTCTTGTCTGTCAAAGGAACAGCCGCGGGGAGGATAGGGAGAAGGTGCGTGTTTGCTAAAGAGATCGCCGGTCGTTTTCGGCTAAAGCCGAGCTCTGGGGATGAGGACAGGGTCTGGGGATTTTTTTTGTCCCTCCTCTTTGCGGCGTCCGGTTCTCAGCCTCAGGTCCCTTTGCCCTTCTCGTCTCCTTCCCAGGCAATTACAAAAACCACAAGCTGACGCACAGCGGGGAGAAGCAGTTCAAGTGCAATATCTGCAACAAGGCTTTCCACCAGGTGTACAACCTGACCTTCCACATGCACACCCACAACGACAAG
>NW_008593978.1:31975-44654 GCF_000691845.1 Merops nubicus | reverse complement strand
TGGAGGCAGGGAAGAGTCTGTAGACCATTGCTCGAAATAGTGTCAGAGGGAGAATCTGTGGAGAATTGCTTGTCATCTGATTGCATTGTTTTTCAACCGCATGAGCAATAAATATTTAAAATCTGGTTGTAGGCAACGTAACAACTCCGTGAATATGCAGTTCTGAATACAGAAGTGAGAGGCTGATCTTTTCTTTTAAGAGAAAACAAATACATCTCTCTTTGGCATAAAGCATCCTCCCCATTCTATAAGGAAGAATATGTTGAGGCAATTTTGCTGCTATGAATGAAGGTGGAAACTAAAGGCAGAAAAGTATTGCTGTGTGTTTATTGATACCTCCTGGCTATCCTCTGCTCTTTTCCATTTGTCAGATCAAAGTATTAGATCAAAGCCCAGTAAGGAAAGGCAGGAACTGACAGAGGCAACTGAGAAGACTGAATACCTTCACTCTCGCTGCCGCTTGTTCTCTCCCTGCCTGTCCCCAGCACGTTCTTTCCAATGACAGAGGAGCTATGATCAGTGATGGAGATAAGAAGCAGCATGGGAGTGTCTGTGAAGTTTTCTGTTTTCTCTACAGCATCACATGAACTTCCACTGCTCTAAGTAATTTGGTTTTACAAGAATACTTATAGCTGGTTTATGTAAACTGAGATGGACAATTGACATGACCCTGAAGATTTTGGGCCCATATCAGCACTAGTATAAGAGGGCAGCAATAGTGGAAGAGGTGAGAATGACCTGTGGAAGTGATTGAAAGATTAGTGCACTCTGTTTTAGGACATTGACTACACACTTTAAAGTGTGGAAATAAATCCAGGTTTCTTCTAAGTAACTGCATTTTCTGAAGTTAATGAGAGACAGCGTCTGCTTCTAGCAGTGATAGTGCTTGGTTTTTAGAGTTGCTACCAAGGATTGGTATGCAGAAAGGCTCTTGTGTACACTTGTTCCTGTGCAGACCAAGGTCGCTGCTAAATCTTGTGTGTCATATTGAGGGTACAGAATCTAAAGGCTGCACATGTGAGGAGAAGCAGACAGGTCGGCTGACCCTGAACTGACCAATGTGGTATTCCATTCCATATGCATCACATTCAGTATGAAGCTGAAGGATCATAAGGGTCCAGCTCTCTTCCTCAATGGCCAGTATCTGAGGAGGATGCTGTCTGTTCTGCCTTTGATCACAATCCATCCATTCCTGAACCCAGTTCCAGAATCCAGCTCCTGAATTTGGTTCCCATCTGCTGCTAAGCCCAGTCTGGGACTTTCCCAGTGCCTGCTCCACAGCACCAGTGGTGACGGTGACATAACTGCCATCAGGGAGGTTAGGTTCAATATTGATTTTGAATATATTTGTATATATTTAATTTTATTGTTATTAGTTTAATTAAAGCTGGTTTAGTTCTCTAATCCATAAGTCTCTCTCCCTTATTCCCTATCTCTTCCTTTTGGGGAAAGGAGAGGGGTTAATAGTGAGCCTCTGTCACTGGTGTAGTGGTCAGGTCTAACCCTAGATACATGTCCTTTTTTATGGTTAAATTAGATTTTGTGCCTTTGAAAAAAAAAAAGAAACCCCAAACCTCTATCACTGACTGAAGGAAGACCTAGGCTCTTGGCTGATCTGAGTAGCAGAGCTACTCACTCCTCCCCCTCCCACTGGGATGGGGAGAAGAGCTGAAAAAAAGAAGTAGTAAAATCTGTGGGTTGAGATAAGAACAGTTCAATAACTACAATAAATAATAATAATAAACTATAATAACAATAGTAATGAAAAAGAACATAACACAAAACCAAAGAAGAGTGATCTAAAACCCAGGAGAAGACAAATGATACACAGTACACTTGCTCACCACCTGCTGGCCAACGTCTGGGCAGTGATCTGCCCTCCCAGCTTCCACCAGTTTATATACTGAGCACGATGTTCTATGGTATGGGGTATCCCTCTGGCTAGTTGGGATCAGTTGCCCTGGCCGGGCTCCCTCCCAGCTTCTTGTGCACCTGCTCACTGGCAGAGCATGGGAAACTGAAAAATCTTTACCTTAGGATAAGCACTACTTAGGATCAACTAAAACATCAGTGTGTTATCAACGTTATTCTCACACTAAATCCAAAATACAGCATGGTGCCAGCTACTATGAAGAAAATTAACCCTCTCCCAGCTGAAACCAGGTTACCTCTCTAGCTTTCCTGTTCTTTTTCAAGAGTTTCTTGGGGTTTTTTTGAACTGGTTTTAAGAAGTACTTTTGTGGTTGAAAAGTAACTCAATGATTTGGCTCAAGTGGCTTGTTTCTCCTATGTGAGGCGTAACTAGCAAAGTTTTTCAAATGTATAGGTGTGTCCTGGTTTTGGCCAGGATTGGGTTAATATTCCCAAACAGCTGCAGCTGGGTGGGTCCACAGCTGGGATGAACAACCAAACCAGCAATGGGATATATACTGACATCATGCCCTCTATATAAAGGGAGGGGCTGGCCTGTAGAGTGGTGTTTGTTTTCTGCCTGAGTGGTGTTAGCTTGGGGCTAGAGCAGGGAGAGCTGCGTCTCAAGTAAGGGGTTTATTTTCACTTGCTTTTTATATTATTTCACTGGTATTATTGTTGTCTCTTCTCTGTGTTGTTCTATTAAATTGTCCTTATCTCAACCCACACAGAGGCTTTTTGTTTTCTCTTCCTCCTGATTGTTCTCTTCTACCATGTGTCAGGGTAGGGATGGAAGGGAGCAGTGGGCAGTGGCTACTGGTGGTTAGCTGCCAGCTGAGGCTAAACCACAATAAGATGATTAGCAAAATATGGCGTGTGCTGCATCATACATCCCTGCTGCTTCTAACACCCATTTATTGAACAAAAACCTTAGTGGTCATCTCAGAATGGCCATTATCATACAACGGTTACCTACCAAGAGAAATTTCCTTTTCAAAAAGCCTAGCCAAGGGATAGTAGAATATTTATTGCATGGCTAGCAGTATCCTTCTGCCTGAGGGATGGACTGCAATTACAGCACAGTAAATATTTCATTAGAACAAAGCGAAACTGCATGGGAAGTAACCTTCCCTTTATTTAAAACATTTATTAAAATACAACGTTAGACTCTACATGGGAATAATTCTTTCTACCCAATCTAGCAACTAAGCTGCAATTTTAGGTGAGATGTTTTGTTATTACAAAACCTTGCATATTAGAGTAATCTGTCTTTCCCTCTGAGAAAGATGGACATCTTAACACAGACTGAACGTAGTGTGCACTCCTGTTCCTTATACCTTTCTGGCTGCATTAAGGAAATAAGGGCAGGTCCAAGCAGAGTCTAGTTGCTTTACAAAATCCCTTCTCCTTAGAAGGATGGTGTAAATGTAATTTAAGTACAAGACCTAAACACAAATGTTGAAGGGTGTGCATGAGAGTGGGAAGTAGTGACCTCAATACTGCACAATGATGAATGTGCAGCATTGGGGAGTAATGGTCTATAATAAGTACCTTCTGACATACATTAATTTTAAAAACGTCCACTTCTCTGGACAGTGAAAAAAGATACAAAGACAACACTTTTGTGTGTGCTTTCCCTAGTGCAGCAATTTTCTTAGTAAATAAAGAACCTATATGAGCACACAGGAAGAATGAGGTCTTACTGACCAGTAATCTGGCAATAGCTCCCTCTCACTGGAGATTTGCTTTCTACTAAAGGGCCAGATTATACAGTGTTCAGCCTATAAGACTCTATGTTGTCTGCTAGAGGGCTATGGTGAAGCTCAATTCTGTAGCCTAGTCCTACAGTATTAAACAGCTTTTTTGCTTAGAACTAAGGATGAGGAACTGAAAGAAAAAGATCACCTCCTCACTATACCAGTCACAGGAAACTTCAGTCCCCTTTTTGCCCCTGTTTCCTGTGATTATTGGAAAGATGTCACTTCCAGTTCAGGTTTTCAGGCAGCTGAACTCTTTTTTTCCCCCATGGTGTCTGCTCTCTGAGTAGCAGAATTTTGCTCAGTGTCTTTCTCTCTGGGCTCCTGGTCAACCCTTCCCTGACAGACATGGGTGCTTCCTACTTTCCTTTGAATAATTTGTAGGCTAGATGTGCAGTTTCAGTGTGAAAGAAAATTCCAGAAGTTGTGCACTGTAGTCATGTGTGAAGCAGATCTTTCTGTTGAGCCTCCTAAACAAGCCTACTGTCCCTCTTGTGTTGAGATTCAGTTTTGCTCTTGATCTCTTCTCTAATCCTTTATGAAGTTTCAAAACTACTCGATTGTGCTGTGGTATGTACAAAACCATTTCTCATGGATCAGCACTACCTTTGCAGCATGACTTCCCATCTGTCCTCGCTGCTGCCTCTGCTGCTGCCCAGCAGTGAACTTCTACAAGGAGGTCTGACTTGTCTCTGGGCAACATGTACCTTTTCATGCCTGCATGAGTGGTCACCAACTCCTTTTAAGTTGTCGTGACCTGTAAAGAAGCAGGATGACTGTAGCAGAGAAGAGTCAATGAGAAAGGTTTCTGGCCTACGTTAGCTAGTGTAGAGAATTTTGTTTTATTGGTTTACTTCGTCCTAATATCTTGAGCTCTGATAGGAACTTTTCCAACTACACTGGAAAGCTGACATACTGCAAAAGTTAATGTACAGTGAAACCTGTCTCTAGAGAGTCCTTTACCATTCTTGATGTTACAGGCACACAGATGCTGAAAAGCTATGCCATCTTGTTTAAAGCCATAGCTGTTTTATTCCCTGAGAAAGGGATCCTGCAGTAAATCTGCCCTGGGGCATAGAAATCACCATTCACTTCATGTGGCTCCAGTATCCAAAATTCATCCGGGTTAAATGCTATTTTCTTTTGGGTGGCCTCCAGACTCCAAGGATGCAACTGCAAAGCATTCTAGCAGGACTCACAAAACTAAGAAAACATAACACAAGTGAGTCTGGAAAGTGCCCTCCCAGGGCTGGGCTTCCATGCAGTGCAGAGGCCCTGAGCAAATAGACTTAAGCCAATGTGTTGCCAAAGGACTGTGTGACCAAGCCTGAGCTATAGGAGCCCACAGATGTGCTGCTGGCTCTCCCCCAGCCTGATGGGTAGGCAGTGAAGGGAGGTTGTGCTGTGCTTCCCAGTGCCACCTCCTTTGGGGTATAGCAGAGCAACTCATTTCAGAGCCCTGTGAACAGCTCTGAACTACTTAAGCTTAGAAACTTTAAGGTTTTTTTTAAAAAAAAACAACAACAACTATTCCTTCTGTCACAGGTAGGAATTAGTTGCTCAGAGGCATGGAGTCTGGATATGTAGAGTTGGCCATTGGGATGTTAGGCAGTGCCTGAGCAGTGGAGTGTGAGGATTTCATGTGATAAATACAGCCAAAGTAACAGTAAAATAGCATTTGTGCTCCTAATTCCTTTGGAAACCTCATCCTTGCACTCCCCTTCTGTGGGCCACAGGATTAATGCAGCAACCACATGGACGTACTCTCCATGAGTAGTGCCTCAAGGTAGTGGGGCACTCTGTGCCTGTCTTTTTACTGAGCACTAGCATGTGCAGCACCCCACATGCAAATAACTATGCCAGGATTTGTGTCGAGCCCTGTGCCAGAAGACAAACTGTACGGCTCTAGCTTCCTAATGCTGCTTTCTTTCTCTAAGCAGTGAGAGCAACAAAGTTTCAGAAAAATGCATTGAACCACACTTGTATTTAAAAGCAACAATGGATAGCTACAAATAATGTCAAGCTCAGCAGCAAAAGAACTGAAGTGGGGTTTATAGCTTTAAGTTAGCAAGATAAATATTAAAGGGACAAGAAAGTTTAGGTACTTACTTCCTCCTGGCTGGTGTATGAGGATGTACCAAAATGAAGATGGAGTTGCATTCCTCCCAGAGAGTGCTCTCTTGGTGGGAGAATTGGCATACCTCCAGCAACATAGGTTGTCTCTCATATATATATATTTATGTGGCTGTTAGGAGTCCAAAAGACCCTCTAACACTAGCAATTTGCAGCTATATTTAATACTTTAAATAGTTATTGAAGGCAAGAATACATGAACAATGCCATCATGTGATTAGGTACTCTTAAATTCTATAACCTAAAGTCTTTTCTGCAAAACAAAGCATGTGAACAGCTGGCTTCTGGAATGGAGCCTTGATTTGCCTTTTTGATCATGAATTTCCGCATCTCTGTGCTTCTCTGGATTTTGTTAGAACAATTTTTTACATCCGAACTCACATGTAAGTCATCTGTCAACCAATTACTGGAGGTTATTCAAAGGTTATATTTGAAGTATTCATTTGAGATATAAAGTGAGCATTTCATTCATTGATAATGATTGCTGAACAAAGGCTTGAAAATCCTAAAGGAACCATCCGAATACATTTGAACTTCTACACTATGGGAAGCGTGTTGTGAATTCAAAGTGTGACCTTGAGAGAAACAGCAGGTAGCTGTGCCCACACCTTCTGAAGTGAGGGACATGTTTGCATAATTGACTGAAGGGGCTTTTCATGTGACTGACGTGTTGACAGCAATTAGTTATCTTAATATTTGCCTGGGGTTCTGAGCCTGCACCAAGTTACTAAAGATACTTTTGGAAATCAGTGGGTTTGTTTGCACTCATCCTCTAATTGCTAAATAATTTACCATCATTGTGTTTCAAATCTCTAAGTATGTCAAATAGTACTTAAATAGTATGGGTGAATGCAGAGAGAAGTAAATGCAGATGTGTAGGGAGCTGTGAAAGAGAAGGAAGGAGAGAGCACACCTGGGCATTAGAGGAACATCATGTCTTCCTCACCTAAACAGGAGGTGATAGTTTACAGATGGCTGGTACCAAAGAGCTGTAATGAATCAGGCAGACCTCAGGATCTGTCTTTGTTATGTGGATGTTAAGTGGGCTGTTAAGAACTTCAAGACTGTAGGAAATTTTCCATCAGTTTGCAGTTTTGAATATCAGGAAATGCACCAAACTAGGTCCCTCCAGAAACCAAACTCTCTACTCTTCCCTAAAAAAAACATCTCTTGATACACTTATTTGTTCTCAGCGACCCTCATCTGAAACTCACTGGGCATCATTCTATGTATTTCATTGTTTTCTTGAAGATCATAGTGATGCCTGCAATGTTAAGGCTGTTGTGTAAACATGGTAGATATCTTTTCAGCATGAATTCAACCTAGCATATTTCACCTCTTCATTCCCTACCAAATGCATGGCTCCAGTTTGCAAGCATGTCATGAATTTCTGATGTCTTTTCTATTGAAAGGAAATAAAGCAAATGATGCAGTGAGGTTATTTAGAATGAAACTGAAGTTCTGCAAAAGAGGTAATGATGGAAAAGGTCTGTCTTTGTGATTTCTGATCTCATTTCAGACTTCTGAGTAAGCTATGAATTTCTTACCCTTTTGACTGTCATTATCTTGCTTAATCCACTAAAACCTTCGTGACTTACCATGCAGTCCAGAGGTCAATGTCTGAATAATTACCAGAAGGCATTGGTCAGCCTTAGACGGCCGCAGTTCTTGAGTTGTCACTGCTATGCCTCATCAAATCTACAACAGAGGCTTCTATTATTAGGAAAGAACTCTGGCCAGTTTGGACATGGTATCCTCTTAGTTGTGAGCCAACTGGCCTACCTTGTGTGTGACTCAGGTTATGCATGCATATTACTAAATAAAATTGATTATGCTCTTATGTTGTAAGACAATGGCTGAAGGCACTGATTTCCACAAAATATTCACCAGCTTCCCTTCCTCCTGTATGACAACAGCCCTTTATTAATCCCCAGGTGATCCCACTACAAAAGTCAGCTATGTAGTCTTGCACAACAGTCCAGCATCAATGGATGCTGAATGGTTGTGATAGCACTTTTTTCTTACGTTTAATTCAAGCTGTGGTGGGTATTTCCCCATATCCTTTACAGAAAATAAAAATTAAGCAAAATATGAAGAAAGAAAGGATGGGCATCCTCCTACATAGTTATGAGAAAAACCACCCACTTCTATCCTTTAGCATATCTGGGCTGTCCACATGCTACATCTTTGGTAAATTCAGTTTCCCTCTCCAGAAATTGCTAAAAAACAAAACAACAAAAAAAAAAAAACCAAACCTGTGGAGAAATATTTCATGGGGCTGACATGGTGTTAATTTAGGAAAATGCCATTTGCAAACATCAGAATATTTCTGATTAACTATACTTAGTCCATCTTTGCTAGATGAAAAATGAAAAGAAATGTGTGAAGTGCTTTGTGCCTCAAATTCTCTCATGCCCCTCTTCATGTAGCAAATATTTTCCATTCTCAGTGGGTGTATTGGCATTATTCTCCACCCAGCAAGCACACTGGCTATCCATATACTCATATTGGCTAATTCAAGATTACCTTCCGACTTATGTAAAGACTTCGATGTGCATATAGATGAGAGTAGCTGAGGCAAAAGAAGCAAGTCAATATCTTTTAAAAAATTTAAAAACAATCCAGGCAGGCTGCATCTCTCCTTCCTACATTTTTGTCATGTGCAGAGTTCTACCTTAGTCTGTTAAAGTTGATCTTTCTCCAATCTTCATGCTTTATCTTGGATTTCTGCCTTTTCATTTTTTTCTAACTTTTTAAAGGAGGTTTCTTGGATCACTTCTTTCTTTAGCTAAATACTCAAGATATCAGCAACATTAACATAATGGACATTTCCTTGTCTACATCCAGATAATAGAGTTTAACAATTGCCTGATTTCATATTTAGGGGTGCAAAATGAGATCTGGGGTATAAGCCTCCAGTGAAGGAACCACAGAAGCCTTTTTCATAAGCCTTACACTGTCCAAAGGAGTCCTTGGTTTGCTTTCAGTTGATCTAGGTAAAGAAAACAGGCATGTGTGCTCAGTCAAAGGCTTAGGCTGAGCTCTTTCGTGATCACCAGATCACCAAATCGTTTTATACCCAATGTCACCTTTCACAATTACAGTTTTCTTTCTGTTTCAGTAGGAAGAATGAAACCAAAAACTTCATAGTGACCAACTTGCTGAAAATGTCTCATGTCAAAACTAGAACAGCACAGGCAGTACTGAGTCACCAAAACCAACACCGATTCATCTTAAAATGAAATGCTCGAAGTCTTGAACAAAATTCTTACCCTTTAAACACATTAAGATTGATAGGAAACTAAGCTCTTCTTGTAGCAGTTCTTAAGAAAGCCTTCCCTTCAGATTACCTCTTTCAGGTTCCCTCAAAAGCTCTGTCTCCCATCCCTCACTGGTATCTAATACATGTCCCCTCCCTCATCTTGTGTCCTGAATTAGCTGGTTGTCAAATAGCTAGTTATTCCTCAGGCTCCCAGTGTATGGCTCTCTTCCTGCATATTTGAGTCCTACTCTTCCATTTGAGTCTTTCTCTCCCAAACAGCTTCCCCAAAGCCTGTTGTGTTTCTGTTCTAGGCACTTGCTCATGACATAAATTAAAGGAATAACATGGTTACTTATATTTGGCCCTGTAGATACAGTACCAGAGAAATCTAAGCCACAGTCTTGAACTCCATGACTGGTCCATGATCTGTAATCTCCAGCATGAGCTTTGGAAGTTGTCACATCTCTGTATGCCTGCACACCAATACAGTTACAGCAGAAGGCAAACTGAGCTGCTGTGTGCTGGCACCCTGCCTAAGTAGTCTTCCAGTGAAAAGCCCCCTTTTGGCATGCAGCTCCCAGCCTTTGCCATTTGCGAGGCAGTAGTAAAGATAGCTAGCCCCAATATTGAGCCATTGTGTTATTACATCTATACTCATGTTGTAAACCATACTACCCAAACTTAATAAACAACCAAAACCCTTGCTGCTTTGTGCCACATTAAAACAGGCAGCTCCTTCCAGTTGTTATTTGGTTGTTCTGAGCACTTGGCTATCATTTGTTCCTCTGATGCCTGTAGCAGGGCTGACAGCTGGGGACAGGAGTCATGGCTTCAGTTCTCTGAATTCAGAGAGATACAGCAATCAGGCTTCCAACCCCTGAAGGCTAGTAATTTTCTGACTGTTAAAGCAGAAAAAAACACTCACATACAGATAATGGGGCCAACCTCTGGAAACAGAATGCAAGGACAAATTCTCAAATCTGGTTGAATATCAAATAAATAACATCCTGCTATGGAAACCTGAAGAAATATTGCTGTGTTACGCACAGACTCGTGCATGCCAACCATGTTCTTACCCATGATCTAGGCAAGGCTGTGCAGGGCCACAGAAATCAAAGAATACAGGCATTGCAGCCTGATTATTGCCTCTACATTCTATGTGAACACTATATGTGTTCTTCTTGATTCCATATAGATTCTTAGTGGTCAGAAATACTTTTTGGCAGACCGGAGGCAAAAAGTTAATTCTTTTCATGCCCCGAAAATAATGAAGTCCTATCTGGAAGAAAAAAAAAAAAAAAGGCTTTTTATGGATGTTTTATTGCGTACTGAATAGCAATATTCTGAGTTCCTTGAGCTGAATTTGCCAGAGGAACTACAGTTACTTTCTATCATTCTTTCCTTTGCCTCCAGCTTCCTGTTCCAGAACAGGACTTCCATTCTTCTTTGTCCACCCATTACAAAATCATAGCCTACAGGAGAGTATTTATGCAGAAAACAGTACTGCTGCCATCTACTCGTTGAAGGAAGCATCAGCACTTTTCTTGTTAATCATGAACACAGCTCAGTTTATGTCCCAAACCACCTTTGTTTTCCCTAAGTCTAAATATTTAATCAGAATTTTTATCTCACTTGCGCTCTGCATCCACCAGACAATCCACCCACGCTTTCTCTTTTCCCTTAGCCACAGCAACACAGAACAAGTAGTTGCATAAACATTACAGTTTCCTATTTCATGATGGGGTTAGAAGTACCTAATAAGATGCCAGCTCTGACAGAAATGTTTCCTGCAGCAGTGCCATTAATAATGCCTCTCTCTCACATGGATTCTCTTGTCTTCTGCTGTGGCTGAGCCCTTTCTGTAGTGGGGACCTTATTTAGTAGACTGCCTTTGCAAAATCTGTCTTTATGATATAATATACATCTACTGTAAATTAAATTACTTTTTTTTTTTTTAATTTGGATTTTTTTGCATTGTGTCTGATGAATTTTTGAGGTTCCCTGAGATGCCTGCCTATGATTAAGAGAAAGTTTTGGTCCTGTATGACCAAATCACTGTGACTCAGAATTTAACTAAAATAGAAAGACTGCATAAAGGGCTGTTATTTGTTCAGCTCAGCAGGGCTTCCCAACACCTCCATTCCCTTTGACATGAGTGGAAGGCTTTTTCTGCTGTATGACTTGCCTTCATGGTGCTGCTGTGATTAACATGCTATCGTGTGTATTTTACTATCTGTATGTCTACCAGGTGAATTCTGCAGTGTATTTTTTTTCCTAGTATTAGTTCAGATAAAAAAAAAAAAAAAAACCAACACCCAATTTTCCTACTTTCTCCTTGTGCTGATTTTAATTCTGCTGCCTAAGTGGCACCTTATAAAAATCAGCTAAATGTGCCCACTCCACCACTACCCCTCCAAAAAAATAAATCTGGATGCCAGCTTAGCTGCATTATTGGAGCACAGACATGCCTGTCTGTCTGATTCATTTATAGAGTGGGTATTAAGGATAAGCTTAAAACATTTAAGGGATGTAGTTTCCAAAGTGTCTCATTGCTGAGCCTTTCTCTGTCTGGGGATTTGCTACATGTCAAAATTAATACTAAACAGCAACTCTATTTTGCAACTATTGGAAAACTCGGTTTATAGATAGTTTGTTTCTGGCAATGATCGTGCAATATATAGATGTAAAGAAATAAAGATGCCATTTTCTGATTTACGAGTCTGATTGTCTTCAGGAAAATGTCTTGATCTTTCCTGTGATACTCTTTTCAAATGGCACAAAATTGCTCTGTGTTCTAAAACACCCTTGCTGAAAGTTTTATACATTGGAGCTTCCTTCTAGCCTCCATAAATGCCATTACAGCACCCAAAGGAATACCGTGGTCTGGAAGCAATTCTAAAAGCTTAACAACAGAAGAAATATGTTAGATGTTGAAGAAGTAGGAATTAATGAAAGCATCCCACGTTCTCTCTTTTTCTGTCCATTTTTTTGAGACCTTTACCACTGGGAAATGAGTTTCAACTGAATTTTAAACCTGCCTGATGACATTCTTGTCTTGGAGCTGCACAAAGGACTGCAAACAAAATAAGGTGGCATGGCATGGAGGAGCCCATGGCCCAGTTTCATCTCTCAAAGCAACTCTGGGTTTATCAAGGGAAGTAATGACGTGCTTTCCATGAGGCATCTAATTTGCTCAAGGAATTGTCTGCTTAAACGGGAGGGGAGAGGGGAATTCAGCTAGGTGACATTCAGACAGGTGTCTTATGGTAGACGTGTCCATAGGCTCTGCAGAACTAGCTGCCTATTAACTTGTTTGTCAAAGAAAAGGAGCAGTGTGCAGCACTGTGTGATGTCTCTAGTTGGCACTGGTCAGGGTTTCCAAAGAACTATACCTATATCTCACTACGAAATTCTGAGGCAGAAAGTGATAAATAAATTCAAATGATCATTTCAGAGAATGTAACTTTTATTGTGATTTATTTCTAAATGTCTCTGCTTCACTTGTGTGCTGTTAAACTAAAAAAAAAAATGGCTTTCTTTTTAAGGTCTCATGTGAGTAAAGCTATTTTTTTACTGCTAGATTCAGTGATCTAATGTGTCTTTCATATCTATAAAT